>NW_015151250.1:50281-74446 GCF_000732505.1 Cyprinodon variegatus | reverse complement strand
AGGGTAAAAGAGAATGTAATTAATTTTTTTTAAAAGGTATAAAGAACATAATTTATACAACTCAGTTTGAAACTAAAGATTTGAAAAAACAAGAATTGGGGGGAAAAAAATTAAAAAAGGAATATGGAAAAAATTAAATAACTTTAAATGATAAACTCTAAAATCCCGCCTCTCGCCCAGAGACAGCTGGAGATAGGCAGCAGCAACCATTGCGAGCCCAGCAGAATGAAGCGTGACAGAAAACTGATGGATGGATAAAATCTTTAAAAAAAAAAAAAATTACATTCTCTTTTACCCTAGGGGCGGGCTTTGCTCTGGAGACGGATTTCTATTGGCCTTCATAGAAAAAGATTTGTATTGGTCAATGTGGGCTTGGAGTAAAATAATTTGATCTGTAAAACTAAATTTGAAAAAAAAAATGCATTTCATTAAACTTAATCTTAAGAAGAATTTTGAAAAAAAAAAATTGAAAATAAAAAAGTTGTAAAGACTGTCTGAAAATATTCAAATCTTGTTTACTCCCCAGAAGTCTATGGGTGAAAGACGGGTTACATCCTGTACAGGTCTCCAATTACAGGGCAGCACAGAGATATTCAGCTATGCACAGTCAGACTCACACCCAAGGACAATTAAGAGAAGCCAATTAACCTAAATGTCAGTTGTTTGGACTGTGGGAGGAAGCCGGAGTACCCAGAGAGAACCGACAAATGCACAGGGAGAACATGCAAACTCCATGCAGAAACCTGGGCTGTAAATTGAACCCAGGACCTTCTTGTTGCAAAGCAACAGTCCTACAAACTGCATCATATTGCAGCCCCAAATATTCTCATTCTTTTTGAAAAGATAATGTGAAAAAAGTTATTCCGAAAACCATTTTTTAATAAATTTGGGTTAGTTTTATTTCAAGATTGTATTTTTTTCCCTCAAATTTCCATTTAAAAAATGTGCTCTTTGATAGTTAACAAGATGAGCAGTTGCTTATAAAAATATACCAGGGATTAAGGTTTATGTAGTAATTTTAATAAAGGGATCATTTGTCATAAATATCTAATAGACAGGTTGAAAAAATGCCAAGAGATCATGATTTGAACCATTTCAGACCTCAAAGGAATACATTAATATGCCAGTTTAAAAACAACATGAGAGGAACAAAACGATATGCAGTAGAAAATATGAAAATATATATATAGGCATGAGGATGCAATTAAATTTTTAAGTCTGTCATAAAACAGAAAAATCATTTGATTAGACTTGCACATGCATTAACTTAATTGATCAAACTAATTATCTACTATGTGGGTGAAATAATATATTATCCTAAAACTAGAGGAAATGTGCAGAGCTGAAAGGTGACAGGCTTCTCCTGCTTTGTGACATTCATTAGCCCTGTTCCTCTTATTTTAGCCACACAGTTGCGCCTGTGAAGCAGCTAAGGAAATTATAGAAAGCACAGTGCAAATCAAATTAATGTAGTTTGAAGACATTATGTGACACCTTCATGAACCAGAGCTGCCAAAAGGTCATACTGGTTTCTTTATAATCGATGAGGAAAGGTTGTTGGTGCTTTCTAGTAAAAAAAGGGATGATTCCAGAAAAAAACATAAACGCCGCATCAATGGAGATGGCAAAAAAATAAAAAATAAAATGATAAAGCTTGTGCAAACAGTAAGAACTTAATGAGGCTATTTTTATGATGACTGCATCAATGTTCAACCTTTTCTCTCTTTGGTGCAACTAAGCCTGCTGGTTGGCTCAACTGTGCAGCTTTAATGAGGATAATAATCTGAGGCTAGAATGCAATCATGGATGTTGGTTAAACTTGTTCTTGGTTAAGTAAAACAAAAATCTCAGCAACTTTAGGAAATTAATAGCAATTAAATACAATTCTCTGAATATTAAAAAATACTTAGGATGA
Source organism: Cyprinodon variegatus (assembly GCF_000732505.1). Classification (NCBI taxonomy): domain Eukaryota; kingdom Metazoa; phylum Chordata; class Actinopteri; order Cyprinodontiformes; family Cyprinodontidae; genus Cyprinodon; species Cyprinodon variegatus. Next base: position 72,531 of record NW_015151250.1, on the reverse strand, counting down.
AACATCTGTTCATTGCAGTTTTCTTTTATTCAAGAAAATGTCAGCCTTCCTGGGAATCTTGTCTTTTTTTATTCACTCTGCATAAAGTTGCTCATGTGTAAATTTATGGAGCACCTAAAGGGACATGGAGGGGAAAAAAAGAACTTTTGCGAGATCCTGCAATACTTTTGCGAGATCTCGCAATACTTTTGCGAGATCCCACAATACAGTACTTTTGCGAGATCCCGCAATACTTTTGCGAGATCTCGCATAAGTTTATTTTTTGCGAGATCTCGCAATACTTTTGCAAAATCACGCAATACTTTTGCGAGATCCCGCAATACTTTCGTGAGATCTCGCAATACTTATGCGAGATCCCACAATACAGTACTTTTGCGAGATCCCGCAATACTTTTGCGAGATCCCGCAATACTTTTGCGAGATCCCACAATACAGTACTTTTGCGAGATCCCGCAATACTTTTGCGAGATCTCGCAAAAGTTTATTTTTTCCCTCCATGTCCCTTTAGGGGCTCCGTATGAATTGTTTTTGACAGATGAAGATGTAAAACAAGAGAAATTGTATGCTTATTATTTAATCCACACTGCAGTTTGTTTCCATGTGCTGCATAGTTACACCGCAGCTAATCAGGGGGACCTCTGATTAACTGCAAGAAAAAGGAAGAATTAAAACTTATTGCTTTACATGCTCTTTGCAAACCTGATTGCCAGCTTGCATAAGGAGCCTTCATCATAAGGTTTATGGACTTAAGACAGTAAACAATAAGGAGCTTACCCAACTCAAAAGATAAACTGCTTTACATAAATAAATGTCATATATCTGTCATCCAATTCTAAAGCATACATAATTTAATCTCTAGCTAAGGCAATAGTGGGATTGTAAATATGCAACATTTTTATTGTATTTTGCCAACAAGTCAAATGATTTTACATTCTAGCCACACTTATCCAATGAAACTAACAAATGCTCCCACATTCTTACACTGATATTTGTATTGATAGGCAACTTGGGATTAAGTTCAGGGGCACATTGACAGGACTACAAGAGGAAACTGGATGAAGTCCTAATTCTGCCCACATAATAAATACTCATGGGTGGTTCTAGAGCCAATCAGGGCCCCTGCCCTAGATATAATACTAGGTCAATTTCTAATAAAGATAATGATCATACAAACATACTGCATGTTTGCACCATATTTATTTGTCTTGAAATGTTCTGAACTTTCATATCAATGCGTTTTTGCAAGTTTTTTTTCTCTCACATTGTTAACATTTGATCGCTACTGCACTTTATGGAATAGAAAACAAGTTAATTTTCTCGTTATCTAAAGATAATTGAAAGACGTTTTCTCGTCATAATGAGAACATTGGTGTGTGTTAAAACTGATTTTTTTAAGTATAAGTCATGGCAGCCTATGTGTAAATCTGTAAATAATCCTGTGTTTACTTCAAGGTAACAAGACGACATTGTGGGTTTGATAATTTGCTTCCACTTCTGATTCATAAGCAATTAGACCAATGCACCGGGTGTTTTCTGAACAGCTCCAGTGTCAAGATGCATTAACCCTAGATTAAAGTCCAGTCTGGATTAAAGTCCAGATAAAAGATTTTCATAAAAAAAATAGGGCTGTTGGCCAGCCTCATTCAATACTCATTCAGTATTGAATGAGGCTGGCCAACATGTTTGATTTTCTCCCGACCGTCGTGCGTAAATCGCTCAGTGGGCATGCGCAACCCAGGGTTCTTCTTTTCCTTCTTCCTCTCAGATGTAAACACAGCAGCATGGCGGGGGTGCAATGAGTGAAATGGAGTTCTTTCTGTAAAATTGACAGACCGTAGTAGCCATTTTTGCTTAGCCATGTCTTTGTCCAAATATGTTGCCGCCTTTTCTTTTTAAGGCTTTCAGCACAAATTTGCACAAGTTGCCAAGACAGCGGGTTTTACTCTAGTGAGCTTCATATTCCCCTTTGATTTGTTTGGCTTCCAGATAGACGAGTCAGAGTAACTCCATCTCACTGCGGAGCTGAGTCCGACGTGGTTTTTAGTCGTACAGTGTGAGCAGGTAGATCGCATCAGAGCGTCGTGCTGCACATACATCGTGAGCTATGGCTGGTGCAACGACTGAAATAAATCGCACAGTATACGCCCCGCTTAAAGTATACTGTAGATGTACCGCAGATTCGTGTCCTGAGGAGGTCGCTCTTCTGTGTTGGACCATGCATCTGTAGAGAAGTTGTTTAGTTTCTCTAATGTAAAGATCCGAGCATTCCTCTCTGCATTGAACTGTAGACACCACTCCGCTCATATTTGGTCTTGGGGGTTTTGTCCTTAGGATGCACTAGTCTCTGTTTAAGGGTCTTGTTTGGTTTTCCTGAAAAGTCGCCTACACAAGTGGCTTACTTTCTCAGGTTGGCTCCACCTTCAGAATGGCAAAAGTAGACATGAGAGCACCAGGAGAGAATCTACAGCCGCATAAAAGCAAGAGGAGCAGAGAGAAGGAGCATGAACTCACGTCTGATACATTTAGGGCCTGGTGGTGTGGAATTTGCATGCATAAAATGTTCTAAATGAGTGTGGTTTATGTGCATGTGTTTTAAATAAAGCTGCTGTTATAAGAATTTATTATGCAGGAGCACTTTCAGCAGAATTCTGACTTCATAGTATTGCCATACAATATACTGTTTATGACACACTTAAAAAATAGTTTTATTTTAAATAATATAGGACTGAATTTCAAAATGCAGTTCCCTTGGCAATTAAACCTAAATGGATTCACTCTACATGGAGCAGTAAAACTTCTAACGCATTTTTCAGTTATTTACTTAAGTCCTTATTTAATTTGTGATGACACAATATAAGTATTTTCAATGGAGGTTTGACTTTAGGACAGTCTTAGAAAGAGGGGAACGAAAAATAAATATATTTTGGTCAAATTTAGACTAAATATCCTGCTTACGAGAGATATGGACAACATTTGATTGAAATCAAGTAAACACATGCATTGTTGTACCCTCAATTTTGCAATCCATTGTTAATGTTTAGTCTGATTTATTAGTTTTATTTGTTGTTTAGACGGAAACTTGTGTTATATTTTTGATCTTAGTGTCATTTTTATCATGCAAATGAAGAATGAAAAAAAAAAAAGCAATGTCAGCTCTAAGGTTCTGCCCAAAAATGATCTGCAACACATCATGTAGATCGATTTGGCTGATGTTAAAATAAATATCGATATTGGTCTTTAAAAACCTTTATCAGATTATGCTTGCAAAGTTTATCATCAGTAAATCCATTAATTTCAAAATAGAAAAATGAAAATATGTTTTCCACAAAAAAAAAATGTATATTGTTGTCGGGAAATTAATGCGTTGTGCAATAAGAAAAAAAGAAACAAAGGTTTAAGTTGTTCTATGATGTGCTATTTTACTTTAAGAGTCGATTTCTATCTTTACGAACTCAACAGAAACCTAAAGCATTCCCAGACTTAGGTAAAGAAAAACGGAGGAATTTTCTGTCTTTCTGAATCATATAACATGGTGTCCTTTCACACTAGAAAAACGATCTAGAAATAAGTAAAAATGTCTCAAATTAAGTGTCTTTACCCTTAATCTGAGTAGGTAAATGAGATAGTTTGCCAATGGAATGAGCATTTTTACTCTTAAAATAAGATAATTAGATAATATGCATTTGAAATAAGACTATGCAAATGGGTTTTCTTATTTTAAGTGTAAATTGTCTTGCTCCATTGGCAAAATGTTTATTTTACCTCCTCAATCCAAGAACAAATGCACTTATTTTAAGAAAAAATTACTTAAAAAGATTTAGATTTTTTTCCAGGATGCTTTAAAAATCTAAAACTCTGCACACTGCAAAAACGATCTAAAAATTAGTAAAAATTTCTTATATTAAGTGTATTTACCTTTAATTTGAGCAAGTAAATAAGATAATCTGAAAATGGAATAAGCATTTTTACTCTTAAAATAAGTAGAAAATAAGCAAATTAGATATTATGCACTTGAAATAACAGACTGTAGTTGTTTTTTCTTATTTTAAATGTAAATTGCCTTATTCCATTGGCAAAGTGTATCACTTAACTGCTTGATTCAAGAAAAAATGCTCTTATTTTAAGAATAATAAACTTACTTAGATTTAAATTTTTTGCAGTGCAGCAGTGCATATGTAAAGAAATAAAAATATTTCCTGAGTGTGAATGAAAAATTCGATAGGAGACTTTTTAGCCCCGGAGCCGAACAAATCCACATAATTCACCGAGAGGGACGCCATTATAAGAATCCGTCCCTACTTACAGAAAAGCCATTTTCATTTTAGCAGCAGGTTTTCTCTGGGGTTCAGCGGCTGGCAAACTTATAGGAGCAGAATTCTGATTTCCTTCCAGGTAACTTATCTAACATTAGTGTATTTCACTCTCTAAAAAACATGGAAAATTACTGGCAGCACAGGATATCCTCTTGTTTACGAGAGAATATCCTACCACAGTATTGTTTCCCCTCATGAACAGCCAGCATATTGATCCAGGCTGCAAAGCTGTCAAATTTCAACCCAATTTTATATTATACCGAAACAAATGATGCCAGTAAAAGGCAGGCCCCTGAGAGAGCTAAGTGTTATCTCCCCCATCCTGCAGCCTTGTACTCCCAATTGTGTGCTTAAGCGGGCTTTATCACACCAGGGCACACTGTTGTTCGCACGGTAAGCCACCGTGCAGGGGTATTTTACAGTCCAGCCTCAGTGAGTGACATTTTAACAAGAAGTCATAAATGTGTCACAGGAGAGAGGAAGCAAGACAAAATGCCATAATCCTTGAATGTGCCCACAAAAAAAGGGAGCAAACGACCCCTGCGGCTATCCTGATCACACACAATCATGTCAACCCCTCTAACAGTGCACACGCATGCATGCATGCATGCACACACTCAGTCAAATGAGCTTTGCAACCACGTATGTCCCTCACACATGCTGCAAGGAGGCCGTTGGGTCCATTCATGCCAGGAGGCAGCAGCAAGCTGATAAAGCTGGCTGGATTTGTTTAATTCAAGCTTCTCCTGGAACTGCAGCGGCTGATGAAGGGAGGAAAAAAAAGAAAAACAACATAAAACTGCACTCCAGGAACAGGTGAATGCAAGCAGGGAGCCGCAAAAGACAAAACATAAACAGGATTACCACTCCGCAAGCTGCAAGGGATATTTGCTCCAAGATAAATCTTAGCCTATTATCACTTCCAACGCACTTTAAATCCTAAGTGACAACAAGGCGAGCGGTGATGAGGATAACACAATTTCCTCTTAGTCAGACTGACAGGAGGCACAGGCTAGCCTGCAGTGTCTCTCCAATGTTAGCCCAACAGTTCTGGTGCTTCATCAAAGTGTCATGATACAAGTTGATCAAACACAGCAGGAGAGAGATGTTGAGAAGGAAGGGAAAAAAAAGGGAAAAAGTGTGCACAGAGGAGTGGACGCATCAGAAAACACACCAGCTCACTCACAGACACAAGCAGCTGTGACCTGCGTTAACATTTTACGCTATGCAGCTGAGTGAGTTTCTACATCCCCGCCGTACAGGTGGAGCCATGTAGCATCAGCTCAGCTGCTCAATAATTGATAAAAAGCGGCGGAGAAGACAAGTCAATATCAAAATAATTTCCCTGCGGTTCTGGCACTAATCTAATTGACAAAGGTAAGTAAGACAGAGACAAAAAGTCTGCAGCAAGACATCCAGGCTAATCAAATATTAAAGCGGAGCTTCATGAATGATACAGAAGAGTGTAATGACTACCAAAAAAAGAAGTTTTCTCTTTTTTTTTTTATAGCTCTGCATGAATTATTCAAAAGTAAATACAGATTGTTGGACTAAGATTAACCAAAACATGATGTTCCAAGGCAAATAAAACAAATCCAGTGCTGCTCTGCATCAGAGCGCAAACACAAGGACAGCATGCAACCTGTTTCACGCCACTGAAACAAAGCTGGAGGAATCAATCGTCAAACAGCCAACAGAGAGGAAAAGAGAACACTCAGAGCATCAGATTTGAACCTCTGATTCAATCTCCAGTGACAGCTGTGTACTCACCAGTGACAGCGCCTTTCACTTTTCCCCTTCTTGATCCTTCCCTCTCACTTTTCCCTCCCTGTTTCTCTGTGTTCCTTTCTGTCTCTGTCTCTTTCTATCTCTTTTTTTTCCTCCCCGCTTCCTCACTCTCTCCTCCTGATCCTCTCCCCTGCTTGCTTCTGCACAGAATGAGCCTCCACTGCACTCTGGAACCCTGTTTCTATGGCACTGCGAGCAAGCAAAGCAAGTCAGCAGGATGCTGTAGTGCAAATGTCTAGGGGCACATCCCTCACTCAGCCCAATGGATAGTCAAACGAGCTAAATAACTCTTCACTCCATTCCTGTTGTGCGCAAACACCCAACAAACCACTTAAAGTTCTTTTAAAAATCACCTTTGAGACTCAACATGCGGTTCCTTGACTCCCACAAAAGCAGGCAATGCAGCAAATTAAAAAAAGTCAACATGCACAAGTTTAGTGTGAATGAATATTAATGAGGGTTTCCTCATTAATATCAAAGCATCTCCTTGAATAGATGTCCAGATAACACATTCAAAGAGTTGTTTTATTCCTGCACAGAATGAGATTAGGCAAATGTGTGACGAAAGGATCAAAAGGGAATCTGTTTTGTTTTTTTTTCTTCTTTTCTGTAATTTTATTTTGATGAGTAACAAATGCGAAGCCAGCGCTTTGTTCTGTTTGAAGAGAGCCTGCGGTGAGATGCTGCGATGAACGCATCCGTGCCACACACTACTTCAAGAGGCACACACCATTGATTTAATAAGCATGGGACACCGCTCCCCAGTCTGCAGCGTTGACTGTGGTCATGCGACATATTGCAGCACAATCAGTACAATCTTCAACAAAGAGGGAGAAGGAGAGGCGGAAACAAGGGGGGAAGGGGATTTACATTACCCTCCCTTTGCACCCCGTATCTGGAAAATTATCAGTTCCTTGTTGCTCTTATCTAGAAGGAATTATTTTGAATGCAACACCTTGAAATCACTTTAAAATTCAACCCTGATAAAAACAAATTCAGATATTTACATATAATAGAGATACATGAAGTAAAAAGTTCAGATGATATATTAAAAACATAGCTTCAAAAGGTAAACACTATCCCTATGAAGTAATGAGATATATATTATTAAAAACACATCAGATGGTTTAAAAACTCTAGCTTGGGAGCGTTGGCTTGATCTTGATTCATATTTTATCCTGTGAGGAAAAAAAGGACACCACAGACCTCCCAGTATCAGCAGCTTAGAGCAAAGTGATGAGGCTCTCTAGTGGCTGTGAGTAAACTGAGGCTGCAAGTTGAGGAATATAAAACAGAAATCGAGGAAGATTTGTTCTCACACTCTGCAAACCAAACACACAAATCTTCAATCCACGTTCTTTGCAGCAGACAAATATTTCATTTGTTTCATTTTTTCTGTTTAATGCAGAGAAGCGCTGAAATATTTATTTTCTAAAGCAGGATCTAGGTGTCCGCTGTGAAATATATACAATGCACCTTTTGCCTCACGGCTAGCATAAATGAAAGCTAGTTTCCTGCGCGGTACTTTTAAGTTTTTGTTGAACCATGCTTGGAAAGGAGGCTTTTTGTGCACCTCAGTGTTGTGCAGAACACCATCAGAATGCATTCATTCATGTTTGGATTTTCTGAAATCTCCAAAGTTATTATAAAAAATAGTTTCCTCACATGCAATAGGGAAGGTTTCAAGCAAATTAAAAAACACCAGGAGGCTAAAGGTTTATTGAACAACCCACTGATTAAGCAGATTAAGTAATACAACTCAAATTGAGGAAGTTCACATCTATGGCAGACAGATTAAGATTTTTTAAACCCCTGGATTAACCCTTTTAATGCCAAATGTATCATATTTGATACATACGGTTTCTGAAATGTTTTGCATCTGACACCTTTTGCATAATTTAATGGTAAAAACTTTGCTCAAAATCCTATTGTACACAATCAGATATACCTGATAACACAAAAAATAATCTTGACTTATCGTATAGTAATAAATTATTAATATCAAAAATGTATTTCTGTTTTTTCTTTTTACATATTTTGTTAAAAGGGCAAATAAGGAATTCAAACCAAAAAAAAGTAATTTTCTGTTTTGTTTTATTCTTGGATCGGGCTTTAAAGGGTTAAACTACTGGCCAGGGACAGGGGTTTGTACTTAGTTTTAGCAGACTGTCCCTAAACCCTTATGCATTCTTCTTATTTGTGTTAAATGTAAAGGAATGTTTCCTTTTAAACAACTAAAATAAAAGACAATATTACACTGAGAAATGTTTCTCTCTGTTTTCTGATCTGTAAAACATGGCTTTGTTTGTTTGTCTGTCAAATAATGTGGCTATCAGCACAAATTTGCACAATATTTTAAGGCTGCTGGAGGACAAAGGGACCACTTTCTTTATTCTGCTTCATTCTACATTGGAAAAATGACCTAGAAATAAGTAAAAATGTCCTAAATTAAGTGTATTTACCCTTAGTCTGAGTAGGTAAATAAGAAAGTTTGCCAATGGAATGAGTATTTTTACTCTTAAAATAAGATAATTAGATAATATGCACTTGAACTAAGACAATGACATTGTTTTTTCTTATTTGAAGTGTAATTTGTCTTGTTCCATTGGCAAAATGTCTCTTTTACCTCCTCAGTTCAAGAAAAATTAGAATAGATTTCGATTTTTACAGTAGCTGCTCTCTCTGCTTTTTCTCTACATAGTAGCTTCATCTGGTCTGTTCCTGTTTGGCTGTGACTCTGTCCTGGAGGGAAATATCAGCTGGGCTGCTGCCATCAACACCTTCGATTACAGATGTTTCTAGTTCAAATGGAGTTTTTTTCTCTTTAGCGTGCTTGCTTGCTGTGAGGCAATTTCCTCCAACTGCACAACCTTGTACTTCAATTTCCAATGATAAAGTGTAAACATTTTAATATTATCAATATCAAATGAATTACAATCAGACTCTTTAGAATGCTTTCCAAAGCTAAAAAGTACTTTTCAAACTTTTTTTCTGACTCAAAAGTATTTGCTGCCATGTTCTCTGAAAAAAAAAGAAATGCTCTTAAACATGTTGTCTGGAACCACAGAATAAGGATATATTTTGCAAATAGGAAAGAGATTTTTGTTTTTGAAAAAAAAAAAAAAAAAACTTTTTAAATTATAATATGATAGATTGGTGGTCTGGTTTATTCCTGTTTGGCTGTGACTCCATCCTGGAGAGAAATATCAGCTGTGCTGCTGCCATCAACACCTTTGTTTAGAGATGTTAGAGATCAGCCTGTTTTCCAGTGTAGTCCTGATTCTCTGACTGTGACTGTCTGGATGTGCTCTCTTCATCCTCGGAGTTGGTCTGCCTGGCTGTGTGTTTCCTGGACAGGGCCGCCTATGGAGCTGATTGACAGTTGCCTTTTGTATCTCTGCTTCTTTCTGTTTGTCTGCTTTTGTCTCCTTGAACCCCAGTCGGCCTCAGCAGATGGCCGCTCACACTGAGCCTGGTTCTGCTGGAGTTTTTTTCCAGTTAAAAGGGAGTTTTTACTCTCTACAAGCATGCTTAGTGTGAGGTATTGCCTTCTATGAAATCGACTGGTTTTCCTGAGATAAAACATTTTTTTATCAATTTGACTGTATGATCTGGTTGAATTGTAAATTGCCTTGAGTTGACATGTGTTGTGAATTGGCGCTATAGAAATAAACTGAACTGAATTTAATTTAATTGGGTGTGTGGTGCCTTAGTGAAAAGACAGGGAGGATGGCATGGAAATCCTGGTTGAGGAAAAAGGATGCAAACTTATAATGAAACTGTTAAATGGGAAAGACTTCTTTCATCGTCCTTCATGAAGTTAGATTCAATTCTTCATTTTGCAGGAAGTAAAGGAAAAGATTAGGTTGAAAAACAAGGCTACAGTTATGACAGAAATGCCTTTCACAATCAGAATCCAGAGCACAAGTGTTGTAAGCATACTGCATCATGCAACAACATTTTTGCATTGTTGTTGTAAATTTCTCCTACTTTTTTCTCCTATTATGGTCTCTTTACGAAAATGCAATAAACATCAGACTCAACAAACAATCTAAACTTCAGTAAATGATCCTCATAAACCTGATGCAGTCCTTCTGTACAGTATGTAAGTCAGTGCGCTTTCTTGAGAAATGTAAATCTGCACAATCACCGCCCCAATAATAGTATAAAAGGATTTGACTTCAATCGCTGGTTTGTTCACAGAAAGGGCATTGAAGGTGAAGGAGAGAGGCTTTACCAGCTGAGAGATTTAGATTCTGCTGAATGAGAGCTGAGAAGCACAACTTAAGGACCAGTAAAAGCCAAACAGTGGGAATAAATCACAAGAGCTGTGGTTGTATTGTTACAGATGTAAAAAAAAATAAAATTATACTTATTTGATCCGAAATTGGTTTCAAGAACATGTCCAGAAAAAGTCAGTGAAAAAAATACTGGTGGTGGCAAAAGGTGCGACATCAAATGTAAATGCTTAATATGAGCATGCCATTAATCAACACAACAAAATATTCTGTAAAATGTCCTTTTAATACACATACAGTGTACTGTACATCTCCAGACCATGTTTGTTATTCCCTCATTGCATTCACTGTCTCTCTCACGATGCATAAAAATCAAAATGTTTGCGGCGAAACTCTATTTTGAGTTTCAGACAGACCCAAACCAAAACATTCGACATTTCATATATTTAATAAAGCCAAGGAGTTGATATGAACTGAAATGATTGCATGTCTCAGGATACAGACATGGCAGCTGGAAGTGTAGTGACTGATAGCACTGTCATCAGCAAATCAAAATGTAGTTTGTCATTACAGACTTACGTTTTTAAAAGGAAATTTGCTTCTAACAAAACATGTGGTCATATTGTGAAAAACTGGGTTTGGATAACAGCTGACTGTGTAACGATCTTGGTTCTGTTCGTTTTCTATAATTTTTCAGTTTCAAGTTCATGCTGGTTTTTCCTTGTTTTCTAGCTTTATTGATGTGTTCTGGATTCATTTAAGTTTCTTAGGTTTTTTCTTTGTCTGTCCTCTGTTGCCCCCTTGTGTTTTCTTTTCCCTCGGCTTCCTCATCAGCTCTACTCACACCTGCTCCTTATCAGCTCATTAGTCCTTCCTTTGTTCAGTCAGCCATAAATACACTCCCTCTGCAGTCCCTCTTTGCTGGTTCTTCGTCTTACTTTGTCTCACCCTGGCTCCTTGTGATGGTTTTCCCCTGATGTCTCCATGTTTCTGGTTTGTGTTTTTTGATGATGGATTTTTGGATACCTGTTTTTGTTTAACATTTTTAAGTTGGATTTTTTGGATTCCTGTTTTTGCTGCCTGATCTTTCACTAAATCTTTAAAGAGCTCACCCCTGCCTGTCAGCCTCTGCATTTGGGTCTTCTCAAAAACCTCCAAACAAATCGTGACAGACTGATTGGCATACCTTTGGTATAAGTTATGAGCACACTGAAGTACTCTGAATCACGTTGAAAGACGCTGGCACGGGTAGACATACGGCAAGTACCCAACGAATGCCAACGTATTCTCATACGTGGGCCATGGGTTACAGGTAAATTATTTGATCATTGACATACATTAAGTCTAAGTTACTCATGAGTCGTGACGTCTAGCTCACCAAGACCTATGAGTAACTTGTGCATAAATTATGTGTAACTTATCAAGAACTCAACGTATTTGACGTCTTCCAAACAAGCGCTGAACGCGTTTCTAACCTACAGCTATTTGCTCCGCATATCCATCTGGAAACCTTCCGTTGAAGTAATTTTGGGAAGGGGCGAAAATACTGGTTAGCTGATTGGCCTATGTTGGTGATAGACGGGCCAAATAAACCAATCAGAAGCAACGAAGCATATGACGTACTAACAGAGCGACGACGAAGAGGAGCCAATTGATAGATCAAACTCTTCCCGAAACCAGTCGGGAGAAGAGCAAAAACATCTTTTCCTCTGAGAAAAGCCTCCAGAGCAGTGTTTTGCTCTTCTTTCAGTGAAGAAATACTCTGTAATTCCGATAAAACTTGCTCGATAGCAACGCTAACGCTAGTTTCATCGGCTGAGGCCGCCATGTTCTTTAGACTGAACTGTCGCGCTTCTCGTTGCGTCACACCTCAACCCGCCTCAAAGCCAACGCTGATTGGACGTTCGTTTGGTGAACTGCTCCAAATTTTCTTAAACGGAGAGTCTCCAGACTGATCTGCGAGTGAAACCTTGAAAGCTCGCGAGATCAGGATGGTCTCATGAGGCTAGTTTCACATGAGGATAACGTCAGTTCTCTTCCAGACTTCATCCCCATCATAGGGTGAGTGTCATGGATCCTCTGTCTCGACCAACAAACTTCCTAGCAGACATGACGCTGATTGCAATCCTTCTTTATTTCTTTTTCTTTTTAACTATTTATTTATTTATTTATTTTTTGGCAGGCGGTAGACAGCAGCTAGGTTAATAGAGAGATCAAATAAATCTTTTTATGTTGGCCAGATGCCTCCGGGCGCATTGCTGCCACCCTCAAGGCACTGGCTTATGACAGGCATTATGCTGCCATGTGTTATGCATGAGTTAGGCTGTCGTTGGACATAAGTTCTGGACTTGTTATGAATACTCAATGTATACGCCCAAAATTGAAAAAATACATAGAAAGTTCAGCATATGCCAGGCATATGCTGTCTAAATTGTCAAGGTGTGACAGGGGCTTTAACCAATTGAATGAAAGTGCTTGACTGCAGCTGCTGTCTAATTGTATATCAGGTTTTACTGTAAAGCTATTTCCAGACTGCAGACATAGAGGTTAAGCTGCATGACAGACCACATTGATGAGTTAGATCAGTCTCTTGACAGGTGGATTGCTGCAGTATACCGACTCCTACTTACAAAAGATTGAGTAGTTAAATGTAGAAAAAGATGATTTTAAGGCTTGAATTCTTCTTTGTTTAACTGTGAGTTAGAACCAGAATATAATCATAGTGCCCAACCGAAACTACTACGGCCCTATGGAATATTTGAATATTTACTTAAGTTTATTGTTATTTTTAAATAATTCTGGGACTGATTGAACTTAGATAATACAGGTGCTGGTCATATAATAAGAAGGAAAACGACAACTACTAAAAACTTGGAATTTCGTTTTTTTTAAAATTTTAGTATCTTGTGAAGGTAAACATTGAAGACAACAGGTGCCTTGTTCTTATCAGTTAATCAATTCAAAATACCTGAAAAGGCCTTTAAATGGTCTCTAAGTGTAGTTATGTAGATTACACAATAATAGGAGAGACTCCTGAATTGACAGTTGTCCAAAAGCTACCATTGACACCCTGTAGAAGGCGGGCAAGACCCAAATGTCCTAGCACATTAATAGAGAGGCGAAAGGAAGGAATAGAGGGGGTCGAAAAATGGTGTATAAGCAATATGGATAACTACACCTGGAGAGGATTTTGAAGAAAGACTCATTCATGTGGAGTAGATTCAAAAAGAATGAATTGCAGGTTGAGCCTGTGCTTTAAGAACCACCACACAGAGATGAATCCAAGACATGGGTTTCAGCTGCTTTTTTTGTTTTGTCAAGGTACTCTTGAACAGGGACGTCCTCAGAAGCATATCATCTGGGTGAAAGACAACAAAGAATAGAGTGCTGCTGAGTGGTCCACAGTTATAATCCCTGAGGAAAGTAAATTTTGTTTTCCCTTTGGAAGTTGGAGTGTGGAAGAAGAGAGGAGAGGCTCAGAACCCACATTCCTTGAAATCCAGTGTAAAGTTTCCACTTTCAGCGAAGGTTTGGGACGCCATCTCATCTGCTGGTGTTAGTCCGATGTGTTTTCTGATTTCCAAGGTTAAAGAAACGTTCTAAAGCGTTCTTAATTCAGCCCATTTCTGAACAACTGTACGGAGATGCAGATTTTATTTTCTAACAGGACTTTGCACGTGCACAGTCCAATAGCTACCAGTACATGCCTGGTTTAAAGACCATATTATCCCTTTTTTCAATTGGTCAGCAAAGTCATCTTTTCTTAGCCCCATAAAATCTATGGGGTATTTTGAAAAGGAGGATGCAATATGTCAAACTTAGCAATGCAGACTGAAGGCCACTATCAGACCAACCTGGGCTCTTATAACACCAGAGTAGGTCCACAGACTGATCCAGTCGATGCCACGCTGCATTGATGCAGTAATCCTGGCTAAATAAGCCCCAACTAAATATGGAGTACAGTACATGCTCACACATTTCCTGATTATCGTTGGCCAACATTTCTAGAAATCCTTTTTCTTTTGGTAACGTTATAATTTTCTGAGATGTTGAATTGGAAGTCTTTATTAGTTCTCAATAACAATCATGTAAGATACAAGTTTCCCTTTTTAAATAGAAGTAAAATAAATCAACTTGTTCAGAAATAGATGGATAGTGGCAGCCTAGTGGTTAAGGCAAAGAGCTTGAGATTCTGAGGTTCTGAGTGCGAGCCCCCAGTCCCGCAAACTGCTACTCTGGGTCTCTGAGCAGGACCCCTAACCACAATCTGCTCCCCATGCGCCACATGATGGCAGCCCAATGCTCTCGAAGGGGAAGGGTTAAATGCAGAGATAGATTTCACAAAAGTGAGATCAATAAAGTTCAATAAAAAAATAATAAATAACAAAGAAAATTATCCAGTTGTTGGCTTATGATAAGGTTTACGTTACAAAAATATTTAAATCTAAATAAGTAAATTTTTTTTTGTCTCATATGAAGAAATTAACAATTAACAATTATTGAACAGTTTAAACTGCTTAGTGAGTATCGAGAAAGGAAATATTGAGCTTTATAGAAAATTGCAATGGATTTTGAGATTTCAGATTTAACATTATTTATATATGGTTTTAATTTCTCGCAATCTCATAGAAATTAAGATTCACCCACAATTTCAACTTTAAGATTTATGGTTAAATCTCTTTTAAATTCTTGCGACCGACGGACGGACGGACGGACGGACAGACGGACAGACGGACAGACAGACAGACAGACAGACAGACAGACAGACAGACAGATAGATCGATAGAACCTACATTTGTACCTACATTTCAGCAGATGTGGAATCAGTCAGTAGGTTGTTTTAAGGAAATGACTGTCTGGTATTTTTAATACGATTCATCTAAGTCCGTCAAATATGCCAATGTATGCTATTTTAACACCAAAACATTGTCATATAAAATCAACATGAATCAAAGCGTGTTTAAACTAAACAATCCAAACATGCTACAAATATCAAAGATGCAGATGCATCCATAATCTATTGGCCCTCTTGTCCAATCACATCATCATTCTCCCTTTGATGTAGCTGCCACAAACAGCACACACACATATCCAAATCCTTGAAACATTAACAATGCATGACAGATTGGGTTATAAGTAGCAAACAGCATGGCAATCAGCTGACAGCAGCTGGACAGGCTCTTGTTGGGGCAATGATGGGTTGTAAGCGGGGAGAGAGTGATGCCTTGGCTTAAGGTGAACTGCTGATGGGTATTAACCAAACAAATGTCAGTGTGTAGTTGTGCAAACGCACACTATGTGTGAGCTGTGACTGTCAGATAAAAAGAAAAATCTGTCCCACACATGTCTCTTGTACTAAGACAAGTAGAGACTGAAGGTGATGTAATTAACATTTTAATGACTCTGACATGACATCAGAGATCCAGACAGTCACGTCTGAATTAAATTCAGACAGATTCTGTTTTTTTGAGGGTTTTTTTTTTTTACCATGTCCTGGATTTGAAATTACTCAGTAGTCTCTTCTGAGAGGAGAGTAATTAAAGCCCAATATAACTTCACAGCACAGCTAAGCACAATTAGAACACAGAAATTGCAGCGCATATTTTAACTAATTATATGAACCCATGTAATTACACTGTGATAATTAAAAGGGAAAAAAATAAAGCATGCTGTGTATCAACCTATATGTGACCTTTTCCTAAATTTAAAACCCTCCTTTTCTATTTCACATGACATTAACAATGTTGATGAAATACTTCTGATAATCCTCTTCAAGCTTTGCCGGTTAGAGAAGTTTATTTACGGCTTTTAATTGCACCAAAACAATATTAATGGTAAATCGGTGTAAGTTCAGCCTTCTTTATGATTTAAATCATTGCACTTACTTTCTCTATTATTTGACTCATAAACTTAAAGCATTGTAAAATAGTATAAATCTAAAGCCCTGTTATGTAGTAAATGAAGCTACAAGGGGTTCAAGCTGTAAGTGCATTGGAAAAGAAATCAATATATATTTTGGGATTTTCAAAAGGCTTTTGTCACCATAGATCACCCCTTATTACTAAACAGACTACGGAAATCTGGCATTAGAGGATTGGTTTATGAATGTATAGCACGCTACTTGCATAACGGGTATCAGTGTGTCCATTTTAATGTGACAAACTGATTTAATAAAGATCCCATGTGGGGTACCTCAGGATGCAGTACTTAGTCCATTGCGTTTTCTGTTATATATTAATGATATTTGTTTTATTCCAAGTCCCTTGACTGTATTTTATATGCTGACAACACTGTGTTCTGTAGTTGAGATCTTTTTGACCGCTTCTCGACATTAGTTTCAGAAATTAAACTTATGGTTTGATTTAAATAAATTGCCAACTTGGTAAAACAAAGGTCATTATTTAGAAAAAGGCCCAAGGGTTTTAATAGAGATTTAACAATAAATGCTGAAATTAAAATTGTGTGTGAATCTAAATTTCTAGGAGATATCATTGATGAGAAATTAAGCCGGAAACCATATATAAATGATGTTAAATCTGAAATGCCAAAATCGATTGTAATTCTCTGTAAAGATCAGTATTTCCTTTCTTAGCACTCACTAACCCGCTTATATTGTTCATTAATTTCTTCATATGAGACATTTTGTGTTTAGGTGTGGAAAAATACATAAACAACTGATACAAATTCACTATTTTTTTTTTTTTGCTAAACAAAACTTTAAGATATAGAAATAAGTAAACATTTCTTAAGTTAGGTTTATTTGTCCTTAATCTGAGTAGGTAAATAGGATGGTTAGCCAATTCAATGAGTATTTTTACTCTTAAAATTGGATATTTAGATAATATGCACTTGAAATAAGACAATGCAATAGTTTTTTTGTTTTTTTTAATTCTAAATGTAAATTGTCTTGTTCCATTGTTAAAGTGTCTCACTTATGTTCTCAATTCAAGAAAAATGCAATGGTTTTAAGAAAGAATGACTTATTTAGATATTAATTTATTACAATGTAAACTTTATCATGAGCTAAAAACTGTCTTATTTCTTAATTAAACCATATATATATACCTTTATATTTCAGAGCAGATCTTATGGTGTGTTTAACTTTCTTTCAAAGGTCAGAGCTCAGATCTGTAAATTAAGAAACTCCTGAGTTGAATGTGTTTTATTTGTAACTCAAAAATTCCTGTAGGATTTATAATATTCATAAGGTGGAACAGCATCAATTAAATATACTAGATTAATTTGGTTTCCAATTGGGCATACCAATCAGTATGTCCATTTTGAAAGTCCCGTGTAGATTAAATAAGCCACTTGAGACCATTAATTAATGTTTTCTTCCTTGTTGCGGCTAGTGAAATTAGCAAAGCATCATCAGTCTAATAGCTTACCG
Source organism: Cyprinodon variegatus (assembly GCF_000732505.1). NCBI lineage: Eukaryota > Metazoa > Chordata > Actinopteri > Cyprinodontiformes > Cyprinodontidae > Cyprinodon > Cyprinodon variegatus. The sequence goes on along the minus strand of NW_015151250.1, from coordinate 54,802 downwards.
GTATATCATCAATAGTAACGGTCATCTCTGTTTATAAACTGACAAATTTATAAATACAATGATAGACACTAATGAAAAAGCTGCAAACCAACTAGAAATGTAAATGTCTGTGTTTAATTAAAAAGAGAGTTAATTTAATCTTTAGCTCCCTTAACAAAAACAGTGAATTTAGCGTTAGCTTAGCTAATATGAAGTTTATTATTTAATTTTATTAATTTCTGAACATTTTGCTAATGTTATTAGAACACATTTATGACTATATATGTTAAACCAAGTTATATAATGATGTCTTCACTTAGCCAACTGTTAAATATTTGAGAAAACAGTGATTAGCCTATAGATATTTTTGCTAATGTGGCTAAAGATATTTTGCTAATGTTGCTAGCCTCAACCAGGGGACATCGGTAAAGTCCCATGAGGCGACATATCCAGAAAAGTTTATTTGTGTATATTTTAAATAAAACTACTAAGTATGGTTGCTTTATTGCAGAAGAAACAGTGGAGCTTACAGTAATGATTATTTTGCTAATCAATTAATCAATCTGTAAGTTTTTTTCTAGCATAGAAAAAAAAAAGTTTTTTTTATTCCATCTTAAATGCAAAGTCTTTTAAATGTTTAATACTTAAGGATAATTACAGTTTTGTAGGTTGGTCCTTTAGCCAATAGCATGTGTTAGATTGTATACTCCAGTTAATCAGCAACTGATTGATAAATTATGTGACAATTACTTCAATAATTGATTAATCACTGTTAATCCAATTAATTGTTTCAGTTCTAGATTACATTTATATATGTGTTGTTTTTGATTTTCTCTACATAAGTCCACAGCAAATCCATAATACCGTAGTTATGTTTCCTATTCCAGCATCCTATAATAACAGCTTTGCTTTCTACTTAATAGGAAACCAGTCATTATATCTGAAGAAAAACACAGATCTCCATTAATTAAGTCCACAACCTTCTACTGCAGCACAGAACAAATACAGCAAACACTGTCTCAAGGCTCTCACTGTTATAGAAAGTCATTCTTGTTTCTGCTGATAGCTTAGAAGAGGGAGGGATGGTACAAGGTGGGGATTTTGAATAAATGGGATGCATATGTTGAATAGTATGATGATAGATCAGCTCCCTTAGCAAATCTTATTTCCACCTGTATAAGGCGGCACTATTGCAGAACGGTAAACAGCAGAGAACATATATATTCAACACCACACCTTTTCCAGAAACCTTCATGCATTTTCTAACAAAACAATGCATAAAGATGATAACATAGTCTTTTAAATATGCATAGCTGGGCTGTTCCCTCTGCAGAGGGGCCTTTACTCAAGATGATTGTTTTACAATTATAAAACCACTGCTGGGATTACAGTGTAATATTTATTCAATGCAGATTCTGCAGATTTCAGTTTTTTTTTTTCATTTGACACAACAGTATTTCATGAAGCAGCAAGCAAGCAGCGCTGTTTTGGATGAGGCCCATTGACAGATTCTATCCTACATTTTGAAAGATTTACATCTATTTTGTGATTTACCTGGAGGGATATAAGACACAAAAAAACAAACGTAAAAGGAAAGAGTAAAAGTTAAAAGTGTCAAGAGTTCAAATCTCGTTATTTCTGGACTTACCGTAGTTTGACTCAGGGATCCCCAAGCTATGATTGATATGCTTGCAAACAGCACAGCTGAAGCAAGCAGGGAAAAGGACAAAGGTTATTTAGAACCTAAACTGAACCTAAACGTGTCTGTGTAGATTTATGTTTGAAATCGATGCTTGTTCTCTATTTTCTGCTTGTACAGCCTCAGCTAGTTAGGTAAAGTAGTTAAGGGGCTTGCAAGTGCATACATGGGGTTAACTGGGAGGACTGGCCTCATACATCTATCTGCTTGGCAATCTCTTTGGAGGGAACATGGCAGGAAAAACAGCAAAGTTTATTGGACATGTGTTCACAGCCTTGCATGCATACACTCACTGCTCCTTTACTTCATAAAGGTGTTTTGACAGTTAACTAAAACTAGCATTCTGATAAATTAAGAGCAAAGTTTGCAGAATTGATCCTTGCTTTTTCCCAGAGACATAAATGCTTAGAAGTGCATTTCTAGAAGGGCAGATTTTCTGATGATTAAACAAAAATGCTAAATAAAGGAGAAGAATAATTTTCCGTGGCATGTTGTTTTACATTTTAAGCCACCAACTACATTTTCTATCCGTTATGCCTTGTGACGTCTAATGCCCACCGAAGGAGGCGACAACTGAATCAGTTGTCCACTTCTTAAGACAATGAAAATACAGAGCTTCAATTCTTGCAGGGTTTTACAAAGTAGCAAATGTTCCCAAAAAGTTTTGGAGTGTGTTTCACACTAATAATGCAAAAATGGACACAAATAGCACATTTTAATAAAACAAATTGTATTCGAAATACAATAGGCTCTTGCAGCCTTCGCTGCTCGGGCCTAAAAAGTAAGTCGGTTTTACACTATCTCCAGAAAACTGAAAATCAGTGTAAAAATCTATTGGGCATATTAACTATAAACTACTAATTATGGAAATAAAACCCATTTCCAACAGGCGATTATGAAGAACAGAACCCAAGCAACAAGAAAATTAAAAAAGGGAAAAAGTATGTTGGATATTACATTTCCAAAATGATTAAAGAGATGATATAAATTCAAGTGTTGCTTCAAGAAGTTCCAAGTGTTAGGTGGACATAAAACTGTTATGGTCCTTCCATGATTCATTTTAAAGCCATCTAACACCTCCATCCTTAAATCTAGGTTATTCAATTAACTCAGACACAACGATCACACCAAACAGATTTAGGGAGAATGTTCTAATGTCAAGGCCAGTTTAAATGTCTTTTTGCTAATTGTAAAGAAGTTGCCCCTGAGAGAAGCACAGCAGACTCCACAGAAGCAAAAAAAAAAAATTTTTTGTGACGGTAAGATTAGTTGAGACAACGATGCCAATGATGCAATTGTTCATGCTTTTGCAGAAACAAAGGCTGAACAGCATGAAGCATAACTGGAAGCATAGTCATGTCAGAGTAAAAATAGCTGAAAAACAGCAGGAACAAACAAGAAAAAAAAAGATCCAATCAGCCATGGTCCCCGAGTCATTTACAAGAACACCAAGCACAATCTCCACACTCTGTCCCAGATGTATGCACATCGTTTCTGATTCAATTTTATGGAATAATAACTATCTGATTAGTTTATTCTGGAGGAACAACATGGTTCAGGTTCAGTATTATACAGTTAACTCAATTCAAAAATACTTTATTAATCCTAGATTAAACTTATAATGATGTAACTCATATTATAGAGCTTTTATAAATAAGTTATAGATGTTAATGGCCGTAAGCATGTAGCATCTCCTGTAGTGGCTTGGTTTACATCGATCTGGAGAAGCCTCTGACTGATGAAGAGGTTGCTCAGGGCTGCCCATAATTTACCTCATTTAATGAAAAATTCTTCTTAAAGTGGTTAGGGAAAGGAAACAAATTGATACCTCTGCAGTAGAGATGTAAACAAATAATCCACTTATGAGTTATTGCCGAGTAATGGTTTATCAGATTAAAAATAGGTTCCATCACCTTAATTTAAGTCTTATAATGTCACAGACGTCCACTAGCGGCCGCCACTGTTAATTTTAAATGGAACCTCACTGGTATTTGCTAGAGACGTAATGCCAGGTGGTAGGAATGCATGCTAAAGCAGAAATATGTATTGTACCCGAGTCTGGATTATTTGTACCGTTTAATGGTAACAAAGATACAGAATTAATTTTATGGATTGTTTTTGGAAATAAAAAAACTCTGTAAACCATCCCCTGCATGACGAAGCAGCGTCAGCTCCGCCGCTGTATTTGAAAGGTGAGGAGGTGATGATAAAAAAGTGGAGTATATTATGCAAACAAGAAACTAGAAACTGTAGACGAAGTGAAGTTTCATTATTCCTTTAAGAGAGCAAACACAACAACTTGTTGAAAAATGCTAGTAAAAGCACAAAATCCTCGACACCAGATTGGATTAAACATAAAACAGAGAGCTTTATCTACCAGTAAGTTAGCATCCACATTGGTACAAAATGACCAACAGTCTGGCGTTATCTTAGAGCGATATAAACTAAATATTATTGATAGTTTTTTTTTTATCTCTTTGCATTGAAAATCATAATTGGAGAATTATGCAGTAAGATTCCTGTTTAGTTAGATCTTATCAATAAGTTCATTAATGTGTAAGGAAACATTGTTGTTGTGTATTCACTCAGCATTCAATAAATCTGGCACAATAGCTGAAAAGAAAAATTCAATTTTCTTCAAAATGTGGGATATTGTAATTTTCATGTAGTGAAAAGATCTTCTTGGTTAAGAGAAAATGTGTTTTTTTTAAGGATATTGCTTTGTATCAATTAATCATTAGTCAATTGATAAGTTTAGATTGATTAATTAATGGATGACCTACACCTGTGTTCTGAAGTAGAGACTGACATTTTTTCGGGAATCCCACGGGTCACGGGATTCC
>NW_015151250.1:47745-49798 GCF_000732505.1 Cyprinodon variegatus | reverse complement strand
GACGGGACACAATTTTTTTCTGTGGGAGTGGGACGGGACAGGAGTGAAAATCCACTCCCGTGTCAGACTCTATTCTGAAGGTATTGCTGACCATACATCTCTTCTGTCGCCAACAGCTGGACTAACTGGTGCTTTGAAAAGCTTTACAGGGATGTGTTGCTAATTATGGATGGAAGTACATTATGACTGATTTTTCATTATGTTTCAACTGAAACAACATGAGTTCAACTTTTTTCTTTAGTCCAACAGTTTTTAAAGTTCTTTTTTGTTTCTGCATTTTTTATTTCATTTTTTTTCCTACTTGCTTTTATTCTGTTTTATTTCCTATATTTTTATCATGTAAAGCACTTTGCATGTGCTATACAAATAAATTTGCCTTGCCTTGCCTTGCCTTCATCAGCTGGCTTGCTAGAACAGTCTGAAGCTTTCTGCTTGAGAATCAAGTCTTGTGATCTGGTGAATATGCTGATGACTAACATTAACCTTCAGGGTTAAAGATGTTAGACTAAAATATCTGCACATTCAAATTGACCTTATCTAAATATCAAAACTTTTAAGGGAAACAGACACAACACTGGGAAATCTGTGACTCCTTCATTTTAAACTAATTAAGACAAGGACATCAGTTTAAAATCAACATGCAGACCTGAGTTTGATTATCAATAACGTGACATTTCTGAAGATGTCATTTCCATTAAAACTATTCCTGGGTCGGAATAACAAGCTCTTTACTTTGACTTCAATCTGCATGTTTAACGTTAAATACAATCCACATGCAATCATAATAGAACTTTACATGTTTTTATACTAGACTAGGTGTTCTGAAAGGTGGTGATATCAGCTGTAGATGACATCACCACCTCTCAGATGAATCAGATATTTACATGTGTTGTTTTAAATACAATATATATTTCCCTCACATTAAACAGGATGAAATTCTATATTAATGATTACTTCTACTTTAAAAAATAGTAGGTGATAATCTTTTGGAGTATATTTTTGCCCTTTTCAAAATAAACTGCATTGATTCACTAATCAAGATCCTACCAATCTCATATAGTGCCAGTTTGTAGTCATTGACATATTATGCTATGTATTTCATTGAAGGAATTGTGGCATATTGTGGCTGAGGTGTACAAAGATGGTGGAGATACATAAATACGTAGTAGGTATAATAGATACTACAAACACAAAGGACACTCATTAAAAAACACATGTAGAGGAGAAATGCTGCAAACACAGAAACCATTTATTGATAAGGAAAATATGCCACAAATACATAAATGATGCGATGCTAATGCTCAAACACACTTCTGTCATGGTTTTGGTTCTGTTCAAGTTTTATCTCTTGAGTTTTTATTGGTCTTATTTCCATTTTTTTGTTCTACTTATTTTTGATTGTATTTGAGTTCTTTAGATACAGTATTTCTTGTTTGTCCCTCTTATGTCAGTCTTCTTTTCCCTCGCTTCCTTCTTGCCTCTGTTCACACCTGCTTCCAATCTGCTAATTAGCCTGGCCTTGTTTCTCTCTCCCATATATTCTCCTCCTGTTCAGTCACTCTTGGCTGGTTTGTCGTCATTTCTTTGCCCCCTTTTTCTAAGTATCCCTGGTTGAAAGTCTTTGTAAATTTTGTGGATTTATGTTTTGGATTTTTGCTTCAGTTGAACTTTTTGGTTATTTAAATATTCAAGACACCACTACAGCTTTTTGTGTCTGCATTTGGGTCCTGTCAAACCTCCACCTCCCACTTGACAGTAGCAAAATTCAAAAACACCCTCGCTCAAGCTTCAACCAATGGAAGAGGGGCAGTATCCTCTCCAAATTCAATCGTTTCATCAAGACTAAGGCCCAGCTTCTCCCTTCAGTGCCTCAGCCGAACTTTGGCCCACCTCCACCCCATCTCTTGCCTCTATAGTAATTCCCTCTTAGACCCTCTCAACCTCTAGCTTATTCCAGCAACAGTGTCCAAGCAACCGCGGGGAAGACTACGTTAATCTTCCTAGGTTACTCATCCAAGCAAATGCCGATTCTTGGTATGCAAGTCTTCTGCTA
>NW_015151250.1:43228-45306 GCF_000732505.1 Cyprinodon variegatus | reverse complement strand
TAAACCTGTAAAACCTTCCCCTGGTCTCTCTGTTTGGTTTTCTGCATGTGGGTCAGATCCTTGCATAAAATCATGACAGAAACATGTTTGAGGACATAAGAAAAATAAGATATAAATAAGATTATTCTCCAGTGTATATGAACATAGACACACACAATATTAGAGAATTAGCTGACTTAGTTCATTCTGCTTATTGTTTTGTTACAAAGATTGTTGCATATTTGTTAGCAATAAAGCCAGTGCAGTTATCCCTGGGCAGGTTTACCATCAGAATTCTAGGAGCAGTTTTAATTAAAACACACAAACATAAAGTTCTCTCCATGTCCATTTTGAAGGTATTATCGGTGCAGATTCAAAAACATAAGCCCCCAATATGTCAGACTCATGGGTTTATGCTCATTCTCTCTGCTCCTTTTACTATTCATGCAGTTGTAGATTCTCTCTTATTCACATGTGAATCTGTTTGTTGCATCTGTAACTTTGAGGGTGGAACCAACCTGGGAAAGTAAACTCTCTGTGATCATCTCCCTTGCATGGCTGAAATTCAAGATCAGATGATTTTTTTCGTACCATGCCACATAGCTGCTCATCAGCTCCCTGAATTCAGCTTCTTTTCCATCGCTTATGCGCTCAACGACTGAAGAGTCATCTGAGTATTTCTGCAGATGTCAGGAAATTGTCTTGTACTGGAAGTCGGAGGTGTTCAGATAAATAGGAATGGTGAGAGTACCGCCCTCTGTGGTGTTCCTGTTCCCCATCTACCAGGTTAGACAGTTGACCATTTAGTCTCACAACCTGTAGTCTGTTTGATTGACACTAGAAGGAACTATGCATGACTGCACTCTGTGCAACTGTAATGTTAGAGCTGATAGACGGGTCTGATATTCAACAGTCATTCCTGAGCTGTTCCATGGCAACCAAATGTGACGACCTCATCCTTATGTTGCCCAGTTATATAATGCAGATTATAATAAAATATAAAATGCTCCTGAATAAACATAAATGCATAAATGTGAGAAGCTGATTTCAAAATGTAATCAGAGCTATGACTATATACATACTGCTGTAAGGACGCTGTCTCGTTTGCTTTGATTGGAGTGTTTTTTTTTGTGATGTCCTGAATCGTTTTAAGCTTTATGGAGTACATTTTCTTCCATTATTGTTGCAAAGAAAGCATTTTGTTGAATGTAGTTTGAAAAGAGAGTTTAATCCAGAAATGATACTTTTTGATAAATTTCTTAACCAAAAAAAATCTCAATCAATCAATCAAAGTTTATTTGCGTAGCACTTTACAGCAACACCAGGAAGACCAAAGTGCTACACAGAAAGATTAAGACATTGTAAAAAAAAACCCAAAAAACTAAAATCCTAAGCACTAAATAATGTTTTATAAGTATTAAAAACCAGTTAAAAAAATTGAGTCTTTAATCTGGATTTAAAAAGGAGCAGATCTGTGGGAACCCGCAGTCCGAGGGGCAGACTGTTCCAAAGTTTAGGTGCGGTAACCATAAAGTAACGATCGCCTCATTGTTCATACTGGGTGACGTCCAGAAGCATTTGATCCGCAGACTGGAGAGCTCTGCTGGGGTGATTTAAGGTCAACATCTCAGTTAAGAATGATGGAGCAAGACCATAAGGGGATTTTTTTTAAAAAGTCTAAAAATTTTAAAATCCATCTAAACCGGACCGGGAACCAGTGCAGGGAGGAGAGGACGGCTGTGTTTTGATGAACTGCAGAGGATACGAACTGCTGCATTCTGCAATAACTTTAACCATTGGAGTGACGACTGTGGGAAGCCAGAGTAGAGCGCGTTGCAATCGTCCAGCCAAGAACTAAAAGGTCTTGGTGTGAGAGAAAGGGTTTGACCTTGGTCAAAAGGTGCAGCTGGAAAAAAATGTGTTGAGGGTAACTTTACTTTTTTCTTTATTTTTCAAATAATTTTTCTTTATTTATTTTTTGTATTTAATTTTTTCTCATATTTTTTCCAATTTAATCTTTAAAATTTCTGTTTTTTAGATCGAGTTTGAGGATTTGTGTTATTTTTTTCCTTTTTTGTTAGTTTTTTTTTTTTTTTTTT
>NW_015151250.1:24026-41741 GCF_000732505.1 Cyprinodon variegatus | reverse complement strand
TTTTTTTTTTTTTTTTTTTTTTATGGTGTTTTATAGATCCCATTCTCTTCACTTCTTGGGTTGAGTTTTCGTCTCGAGGTTTTAAAGATGCATTTCTGTTGTTCTGCATGAATTCTAAAAACATTTTTAATGGTAAATGTGTCTAAGGTTTCTATTCTAAGTTAAGAGAAGCTAATCAGTAAAAAAACTACGAAAAGAATGCAATTTTTAAAAATCGACCTGAAAAAGGTCAATTGAAAAAATTATAGTTGAAAATATTAAACCGGAAAGAAAAATGAGGATAAAAGTTGAAAAAACATAATACAAAAAGGGAGAAATACTTTTTAATAAAACAGTAAAGTTACACACAAAACCTTTTTTTCTTATTTAGACGTTTATTAAAGTTTAATTTCTGGGTACTTTCAAATCAAATTTCCATTTGCAATATGTGTTCTTCACTTCCAAGAATAATCCTTAAAAAAAAAAAAAGCTGTGTTTGAAATGATTGGAATTCTTTGCTTTAAATGTCGATTTGATCTCTTTCCCAGATTGAAAGTAGCTGCAGCAATAAATTAAATCTGTAAAGTACCTTTAAAATATGCTCTCACAAGGTCAAGGGTCAGCAGAAATGCACTTGGCCCATTTCATTTCCTATTGCGCCATAAATCAAGAACCTCTTTTCCTCTTTTGCCCCTAAAACACATTGGATCTGCCTGTGGTTTGAAGCTCCGTGAGAAAATCAAAGTCGGGTTCAAAGGAGAGAGAACTCGGCAGGCTGAGCGACTGTTTTTCCCACAGGGAGGGAAGCCTTGAGAACAAAATGAAACCACGTCCACTCTCAGTTTCACCTGAGGAGATTTAATAGAGCCTCACTGAAATCCCTCCATGCGTCAGCAAGGCTGACCTGGAACTGAGCTTTAGGCTTGGAAATAAAATGGCGAGGAGGTTAAATGAGAGATTTAGCACAGAGCTGAGGGAAAAGAGAAAGGGCAAGGAGGCATCTTCACAAACAAAGACTTCTTTCTGTGGCATAAATGTTCATTAAATAGGAAGTTTGTTTAAAGATACAATATTTATCTCTATATTAAGTGAAAAAATACAAGAACTACAGAAAATAAAGGCTCAAGTTTGCTTGTTTACCTAAATTTTAGATGCTTTAGATTTTTCTAAAACAGTTTATTAGTTGCATCTTACTGCAAACAGCCTTCAAACTAAAGCGCCTTGAAATCATAACTAGGATTTAAAGACTAAAATAAAGTTTTCACAATTTTGCAATGGATACACCATTTATTTGTAGTGCTGTACATTTATTTCCATGTACAGCACTATGAATTGTGGTGCCACTGAAATATGTGATAAATGTGCTTTAAAAACTTGCCTTACATAACCATCAGAAACAGCTGTTTATTTTTCTATAGAAAACATACCTCTTGGATTATTGCAAATCATTTCAATCTTAATTTGCCATTGGTAAAATATGAAAGAGAACTGTGATACTGTGCCAATTATTAGCTTTTTCAAGAAAAATGTAATCATTTTCAGGCAAATATTATGCACCTTGCACAGATTGATGGTTGGTGTTGGCTACTCTTTAAAGGAAAAGTCCGATCAGCAATGAATGATCAATGAATTATTATTTATAGCTAGAACTAATAATGTTGCTCTAATTTAATGAATTTAGTGTTAATGAGTAAAAAAAATAATAACAATAATTTTCATCGTGTCCAGTGAGTCAATTTTTTCCCAAATATAGTAACACCTCACTCCTGACTACTTCCGGCAGTGACGTCACGATGCGCTAAGCCTGGCGCCATTTTCCCCGCTTTACAAGCAAAATCAGTGGGAACTACTAGACACATCTGCAATCAACAACAATTATTAACGATTTTGAGATGACTTTCCCACTGAAATTCACCAGAGCTATAGTGAAACTAACAATGCCCACGTGCATGGCAGCTGGATGTTGTAATACATCGACTAAAAGTGAAAAAAAGAAAGTTATTTCACCTTTCCGATTCATGATCCTCCACTCACGGGTTTGTCGTTGGATTGCCAACTTGAAGAGGGAGGATTTGCCATTGAACTTCTTGTCAGTGAAAAACTTGTAGTATTAGCCAACATTTGGAAGAAGAACGTGTTCTTTGACAAACATGGACTACTCCAGTAAAGCATATTCAATTAAAAATTACTCCTAATTGAAACCACTTATCATTTATTGAACAGTATGTAAAAATCTCATATTTAAAGTAACGTCAGAAGATTGAATTCTGAATATCAGACTTTTCCTTTAAAAACTTTGTCATGTAGTTTGAGAAACCTGGAAGTTACTGGTCTAGTGCCCCTAGTGTCTAAAACATACAAGTGTTACTTTACCTATAAGCCTATAGGTAAAGTATTTCACTTAAGCTCATATGTGAGTCATGGCACGTGAGTAAATGGTTTTGACTGTTTAGTGTATTTAAATCAACAAAAGACTGGCTTCAGCAGAAATTCACGATTAAAAGTGGGCCAGCCAAATTATCACTGATCCAATTATCCCTGAAGTGTGAGAGATTAACTAAAAAGGGCTGTAAAAAAGAAAGGACCTCACAATCTGACACATTTGGACGATTTCTGCCAGAGTGGGCAAATATTAGCAAGTGAAAATGTGTAATTCTAATTTTCTCACAAGTAGAAGACTGAGTGATGCAATAATCATACCAATAATCAGCGGCCTCTTCAACAAAGCATTGCTCTAATGTTTTAACCATCATGCAATTGCATTAATATGTTTTAATCATCTAAGATGAAAGCAAATTAATTAGAATGATCAGGAAGAACTAAAATACACACATATATGTGTATATATTTACTAAGAGGCAAAAATGCCATGAAAGTGAAAACTGCTTCATGTCACTGCCTAAAATACTGCTGACAAAACATGTTTGCACTTGCAGCAAAAAAAGACACTTCAAAGAATAACTGAAAAGTGCCTCTCAAAGCATGGACAAACCAAATACCTTCTGAAGAGCGGATCTCAAAGTTAAATCCTTGAGCAATGACTCCCTGCAACATTAAGATGTACTCCTTTACCTACAGCCCTGAATCATATGGTTAAACTGCCTCACTGGAATGCAGTTAAGCTCTTAAAAAGCCCCACTAATGAGTTCATATTTGATTCCAATGAGTTGCATTAAAAAAATTGCAGGACAAAGGCCCTCAAGGACTGGAATTTAAGATTCCTATTCCGGAGTAAATTTTCTTTTCAGGTATGATCAAATGTTTCATAAGATTGTTCTCAATGGCGAGTATCCTACATTTTTTTAAATCAGGCATGCCTGAGTCCAGACCTCATCAATCTGCCACCTTGCTCATCATAGTCATGGTAACTAGTCATCCATTTGATTCAGGTGTTGATCCAGAGATTCCAAAAAGGTAAAAAACAAAAAAAAATCAACTGGACTTTGTTTCCAAGTTTGAAGATGTTTTGTTTCCCATCCAGGAAGCTTTTTCAATTCAAAATGTCAGGATCTAAGGCTACTTTTACACTGCAGGTCTAAATGCTGTATTTCAATTTTCTCTGACAGGTCGTTCGGTCCACTACCTAAATGCAGCCAAAACAAGCCTAATCTTTTAACAGCCTAATTTTAACACTCATGCACAGAAGGAAAGTGTAGACGTCACACAGCAGTCCAATGTTTACAGACGCGATTATTATGAAGGTGCGTCACGCTGAACCCAAAATCCAGTTGGCCAGTTTTTTCTGCTTTGTCTGGCCAGCAAAAGCAATTCGCACAGAAGGCAACGTCTCCAACAGTATGTTACTGAGCCTGCCAGTTGTTGGTTTCACCTCAACATGGCAAAGGGGGACAGATAAAAGAACAGAGAAGCCTGCCCATCAAAGCGACAGAGAGAAGGCATTGGCTGGCCACTGTCTTAGCCAGAGGTAGGATGAAGAAACAGTCCCTCTAGGGCCAACATTGGCTTTATTGTTTAGACCTTAAGGTTTTTATAATTGTAGTATAGTTGTTTAAATAAGGCTTAAATGAACACCTTGGTAGCGGAACACAGACATTTACATTTGTAATTAGTATGCAGCTACTCTAATGCTATGTTCACACCACAAGCAGCAGAGGCAGCAGAAGCAGCTAGATTACATGCAAAGTCAACATTCATCTTGGCTCAGCAAAAAGTCCTGCAGGGCGTTTTGAGCAGCGCATCATGAGCTTCTGACGTGCAAAACATGATTCAGAGGCTGCAACTGCTGGAGTTGGAAAAATTTAACTTTTTCTGCTCGACGCGCCACATCAACCAAATGGAGAAGCTGATCTGGGAGCTGGCAGGGATGAACTGACCGCACAGATGAGGTTTTGAGGTGGACTTTCTCACTTAAAAACATTAAAATTACTTTTTACTCAATGATCACAGCAAATATAGCTGCCCTTGTTACGGCAAAGAATCGACAGGGTAGCTCCGCCTAACGCGCATCAGACCCACTTTTCGACCGTGCGGCTAAAGCAGCGAAGATGCTTCAGCCGCACGTAAGAACTAAACTTCTACAAGCATCAAAAATGAAGCTGCTGCTTGTGATGTGAATACAGCATAAAGCATTTCCCGTTCTGTGCTGTGCTGTTACTAGTGGCAACTAGGAGGAAAGCTGTCTTGAGAGGCGGGATTTCCTGAAAATTAACAATCGCAGGAAGTTTATTAAAGTGTTTTCCAATATTGCACTATTAGTATATTCAAATATTAACTGCAGAGTGTGTGTATATTTGAAATTGGCGATATTTGAGCATGTCTAAATATTTTGGATTTCAGGAAATCTGCAATGGTTTTAAAATTATTTTATGAGTAAAGAAGGACAATTTCTATCAAAAAGACTTGGATTTTCTCAAGGTTTTGCAAATGTCTTTTTTTTTTTTTTGCAAAGACCTTTAATGACATTTGAGAGCTGGTTTGTTTACAGGAATGGCTTCGATTATTTCAGTCCCAGTCAGTGAACTCTAGATAACAGACGGCATACAGAGCTGCTGAATAGATTGATGGATGATGAAGATTAACTGCCTCAGTGCCATGGACTGTTGTGCAAACACAGCAGACTGCTGAAACCTTCTACAAGGAAAATATTGACCATGAAACTTTAGTACCAATGTTGAACAGAGTCATGCTTCACCACTACTCTAATTTAGATCGAATCTGGCTTGATTCCTTTTTATTTTATCATTCAGAGATTTACAAATGTATTCCCTGAATTAAAGTTAATGTCTATGAAAAAAACAAAACACAGACTGTGCTAAAGTATATCAGGCTGACTGTTCTTTCTACCTCCGGATCACCTTACGTCTGCTTCCTGACTTCTCCTCACATCCATCTGCTTAATGAGACCAAGCCCTACGGTTCCTGAAACATGAGTTCAACTAACCTGTTATTAAAATGATTTTACCCAGTAAATTTGTTGTTGTCAGAGAGGAAACCATTAGGAATATTTCTATCAAAAGAAACTGCAAAGATGATTCAAGAAAAATTGGGATTAGGACCCTCACACTTAATACTGTACCATAGGTCCTTTTAAAAATGCAGCTTAAACAGCTTAAAACTGAGGACTTATATTAAGACGGACTGACCGCATGTATTTAACATGTTTAAAAGAAAAATCTGATTGTTAACTGCTGGGTCAAATTATCAGGGTTTTTTTTGGGTTTGTTTTTTTGCTAATTTTTTTTGAAGTGTTACATTAGAAGATGATTTTTTTATTATTATTTGAATTTTCAAATAAGCATAAATACTCCAAAGAAGAGGTGGAAAAACATTTTTCAAATACGCTGTGACGTAGCAAATAGTTACCTTACATCAGAGATGGCAAAAGTACTCACTTTTCGTACTTGAGTAAAAGTACAGATACTTGTGTTAAAAAATACTCTGGTAAAAGTGGAAGTACTGATTAAACTTCTTTACTCAAGTAAAAGTAACACAGTACAGGCTTGTAAATTTACTTAAAGTATAAAAGTAAAAGTAGAAACCACTTTTTTCATGCCGTTGCCTACATTTTAAATGGATGTCTGCCAATAGGACTAGATCTCCGTTGTGTTCATTTTCAATCATCTCGTCGTCCATGCTACTATGCTAACGCCACCGCCACCAAGCTGCAATGATTTGCCGCCAATGAATACCGCCGAATCTGTCGATTCATCTTGTAGTGGTGCGTCAAATGCAACGTAGATTCCCATCCAATTAGATTGAATTTGGTATTGATGACATGAAAACTAATAACGGTAACTCCATTGAAATGATTCAAAACTAAAGTAACGAGCCAATTTTTTAAAATGTAAGGAGTAGAAAGTACAGATATTTGTGTAAAAATCTAAGGAGTAGAAGTAAAAAGTCGCCATAAAAATAAGTAGTAAAGTAAAAATATCAGAAAAATCTACTTGAGTACAATAACGAAGTATTTGTACTTCGTTACTTCCCATCTCTGCCTTACATGAATGATCATCTGTTTCTGCTGCAGCTGGCGTCCTGAATGCAGCATTAGAATCACAATTCTCTCTTGATGTGTCCAGATGGCACGAATCATCACTAATGCTAGCTGGCATGATAAAGTAAGTGCCACTTGCCTGATTGCAACACATTCATTAAAACCTCTAACTATCACCAATCTATGGTCTGTGCTAACTTACTAACTCTACTTACTTACTTACTTCAGCCAAGCATAACCTAAACTTCTTAACACATTGCTCTTCAATTTGCTTCAATGGAAGAAGGGTCTTGATGAAATACCGTTAAATTGCAAGAAGGTAATGGATGGATCCTCTGAAAATAAATGTGCTGGATTTTATCTGTATACTGCAGGAATAAGTATCTGAAGTCTGAATATCTCCAGATATGAAATGGTGCTCGTCCAGAGATACACAGATAGCGGATCCCTGAAAGATGCGTCTTGCATATCTAGAATAGAATAGAATAGAACAGAATAGAAAATCCCTTTAATGTCCCACAATGGGGAAATTATGCTGTTTACAGCAGGAAGAAGATTATAGAAAAAAAATGGTCTGACAAATATGTATAAGTGTATAAGAATAACATAATAGTGAAGAGTTAAAAGATAAACAATAAAATACTGTACTGTAAAGCGTTTTAACAATGTAAACCTGTGTACTTGGAGAATAAAACAGCTATAGACATTCTTACAGTAATGGATGTTTAAAAATAGCCACAACATCAGAGATGTGCAAAATGAGAGCACTATGTTATTTCACTGACTAAGGTAGAAACTGAGCAAAATCAGCATGAATGAAACAACTTATTGAGGTTGGTGGTTCTAGAGACCAGAGATCTGTAATAGCGCTTCCTGGTGCATTTAGGGTGCAGCGGTCTGTCAAGGAAGGAGCTCTCCAGTTCTACAACAGTTTACTGTAATGCATGGGGTGGGAGACATTACCCAACAGAGCTGTAAATTTTAATATGCTCTGTATCTTTAATGGATACAGATAAAATAATGGTTGTATCTTTCCTGGATTTAAACCCTTCTTGTCCAGTACTGGTCGTCCACCATAAGCTCCAGCTAATAGCGGACTCCTCCCCCTTTTTGGTGCTCCTCCCCCTCGATGATGCGCCCTCTGCCGTGCAGGCTTCTCCGTTGAACCTCTGTCCTTCTCCGATCTCCCACTGTGGTTTGTTTACACTACTTCCAGAGAGGGACACAGCGGACCTGCCGCCTCGTCCCAGTTCTGGTGCTTTTTTGCCAGGGCTTTTGCTCTGATGTGTTTGCGGCTCCTGTTTGAGCTCCAGAAAGCCATCTCATCTTACATTAATATCCATGGAACTGGGAGCTTCTCTGATGGACCTGCTAGACCCAGGAACACTGGCAGCTTTTCAGCTTCCAAAGAAAACAAAGCACCACAACTCACTCCGTAAATCCAAGATATGCCATTTTGAGATAAAACCGACAACCAGCAGATTTTTGTGGATCCTTTTGCCAACTTTGTGAAATGTTATTGATCTCTGTGCAAATTTCTGGCAAAATCTCAAAGCATGAAAAAATGTGAATTTTTTGCACAGGTTTAGTTTTCAGTGTAAATGCACTGTAGAATCTTTGTTATTATAGGTTTGGAGCATTAAATCACTGGAGATCCTGAGAGTACTCTTACTGTACTGTAAAGGGAGTTTTTCCTCTCCACTGTCGCTACAAGCATGCTTAGTGTGAGGGATTGTATTTAAGTCAATGAGTCGATGCAATCAACTGGTTTTCCTTAGATAGAAAACTTTGTATCAATTTGACTGTATGATTTGGTTGAACTGTAAAGTGCCTTGAGATGACATGTGTTGTGAATTTGGCGCTATAGAAATAAACTGAATTGAATTGAATTGTACCGTTAAAGCTGATGGAGGAAAGAATGACATTTTCGACATTATTTTATGGGGGCAGAATTAAAAAATGAAATTAGATATCTCTTACACTGTATCTGTGAGTTTACTCCACTTGCAATAAATACGGTATGCTAATCGGGTTCACATGGGTTCCTGCATATACAGGTGTGAGGTGAAATGAGCCATTGGATAATTTGGCAAAGAATGCCACAGATTTCCATACTCCTATCAGCAGATGTGAGGTCGGGACATTCATATGAGAAAGAAGTCTAAATAAAGGCAATGAGATAAAGACTGTGACAAAGGGAGGATTTTTTTCTTTCAACTCCAAGATAAGATCAGCCCAAAAGTTAAATACACGAAGATTATTTGGGACTTAAATTGTTTTTTGTCCTTTCTGTTAGAGGCAATGATTAAAAGGTAGAGTTAAAATAATACAAAAAAATAACAATGTAAAATAGCTCAAGGTCAGAAAACAACAGAAACAGCTATTCTTAAATATCAGAAACACCATTTAAGAAGGAAGTCATGAAAAGCAAAGCATAAAGTCAGGTATAAAGGAGATAATAGGATATTTTCAGTTTTATTAAACATAATATTAAGAACCAGATCATTAGAGGAAAAGCCATATTCAGGAGTGCCTGGTTGTAATTTAAATAGTTGTGTTAAATAAGTAATCAAGCCCTGTCGAAGGCAGACAAAGAACTAAGCAACATAACAGCACTACAGCTTATAACAGACAGAGGCACCCAAGAGGCAGATGTAAAGGGCTGGATAAGGTTTTGGTCATGAAAACAGACTAGTTTTTGATTTTTCAAAAGGTAAGAACTTGGTCCTGAACAACCAAGGCGGAAAAAAGAATGCTGGACATCGACTCACACAAGGCTGTCAAATAATCGGTGGAAGACTGTGGAAGCAAAGGATAAGAAGGCAGATGAACAGATGCAGAGGAATGGCTTAACTCAGCTGCTGGGAGGGAGGCAAGGGTTGGCTGATGAGCATGACACACTGAGGCCCTACTTATCAAGGGTCTTCAATTCCAGTCACTGAGGTCAGGTGTCCTGCACCTCTTAGATGTGTCTCTGTTTCCACACACCTGGATCAAATGGATAAATTACCTCCTCAGCATGCAGTCAAGAACTCTGAAATCCTTCTAATAGTCTGACCATTTGACTCGGGTGTGTTTAGACCACTGCTTTTCAAATAATGTCCTTGGGGGCTGATGTCCTGCTATTTTAGATATGTTGTTGCTCCAACAGATCTACAGTAGCTCATATGACAGATCCTCTTTGGTGGACTCTCAAGTTCTCAGTAGTGTTATATCAGGTACTCATCTAAGACCTGCAAGATGGCATCACTCCAGAATTGAAACTGTACATAATTAATCTGTAGTAATGCTAATCCACCACTGACTGTTCTGCTAACCCAGTGGTTCCAAAAGTAGAGGGTACGCCCCCAAAGGGGTTTACCTAGTGTAATTGCAGGGGGCATGGTAGAAATGAATTTAAATGACACAAGAAATGACAGAGAAATGAACAGTTATGTCGTATTTTTCCTATTTAAAGGAGAATGTAGTTTATTTTAAAGCAATTCCACTTGAAAAGGTTGGTTAAGGGGTGTGCGGTAGGTATTTGGACGGGTGCAAAAACTTTCATGTAAACCAAAAGGGTGGCCCAGCATGAAAAGTTTGGGAACCATTGTGCTAACTGCTATTCAAATATTGTTAAAGCGATTCATGATTACTGTGATCGTTACAAAATACTTTATTTGACAAATACTTATTTTTAATGTAAATACAATACAGTAAATATTCTCACTAATAGTCTTCTTTTAATACATTGAAATAAAACATTGTCACACGAACATTGCAGTGTTGTTTACGCTTTAATGCATTCTGTGTGAATGGCGTATTCTAGGTCCCGTAGCTCTATCTCCGTCCAGCCTAAACAGCAATGGATAACATTAAATCTTTTCAGTTTGAGCCTGATCGGTGGAAATTGATGACATTGTAGAAATCAGAAGAGGTGATGAAGATGAGGAAAACCAAACAAAGGAAGAGGGGAGAGTTGGCTGAAGAAGCTGGTGTTTTTGTGGCTGTTGCAAGGAGATGCTAACCTAGATGGACATCTATGCTACAAAGAGCTCCAGTTTCTATCTGAGGCTGTTTATGGATCCCATTTGGATCAAAAACATTTTCTCAGCTCTATTGGAACAATGTTTCACAACATCTGAAAGATGCTTCACTGTCACTTTAAACAATGGGTCATTGTCTTCTGATATAACTTTGATTTAACGTTGGCTTCTGCTAATGGTGTTAGGTCTAACTAATATAATAAATAGTAGATGACAAGCCGACCACATTTGTTTGATTCAATAGAATTCTATGTCTAATGACTCTTTCAATTCAGCTCAGTAAATTTGTATAGCACCAATTCCCATTACATGTCATCTTAATTCATTTTACAGAGACGATTTAACTTTATCATACAGTCAGATTGGTTTTCTATCTAAGGAAAATCAGTTGATTGCAAAGACTCATTGACTTAAGAGCAATCCCTCACAGTGAGCATGTATGTAGCAAAAATGGAGAGGAAAACTCCTTTTTAACAAGAAGAAACCTAGAACCAGGCTCAGTGTGAGTGGCCATCCGCAAAGGGTGAATGAGAGTTCAAGGAGACACAGAAAGAAATAAAAAAAGGGAGGAGATATACAAAGGATAACTCTAGTTCTATCTAGTTCCACAGGTGGCCCTATCCAGGAAAGACACGGCCAAGCAGACAATCTCCAAGCCAGCTCTTATGTCAGAGGATGAGGAAAGCACATGCAGTTAGCCACGGTAAGAGAAACAGGAGTACAGTAAAAATCAGGCCCAACTCTAACATCTATTAAAAAAAGCTGTTGATGGCAGCAGTTTGGTTGAAATTTCTCTCCAGGATGGTGTTACTGCCAAACAGATCAGAAGAAGTTACTATGATAGGATAAGCATTGACCACACAAATTCTTAGGTTGAACTAACAAGTACTGCAGAATGGGAGACTAGAGATCAAATTAAGCGAAAGAGGAAAAGTGGTCTCCATGTCCTCCAGCAGTCTACACCTATAGCAGCATAACTACAGAGATAGCTCAGGATAACCTGAGCCACTCTGACTATTAGTTTTATCAAAAAGGAAAGTTTTAAGCCTAGCCTTAAAAGTAGACAGGGTGTCTGCCTCGCGGACTAAAACTGGTAGTTGGTTCCACAGGAGAGGATCCTGATAACTAAGCAATCTGCCTTCCATTCTACTTTTAGGAACTCTAGGGCTGTGATGCAGTGTGACGTTTTCTAGATTTACGCCAGATAACCATACAGTAGCAGCCATGCAGAATAGCCCTCTCCAGTCAAATGCCAGCCGAACGGCAGCCTACTAGTCTGCGACTCCTAGCAAAATCCCCTCCAACTTCCAGCCACTGGCCTTCTCCTGGGCGTGCATATTTTTTATTCTGAATCCACCCTTTCACTGAATTACAGGGTCTGAACAGGAGATTTTGCTTCTCTTTAGATATTGATGTCCACAAATCATGACAGAAAGAATGCTTTAGTATAAAGATTTATGTTTAAAAAGGAATTGTAGGGGACCAGCCCAGGGCCCATCAAGGAAAGTGGGGACATTTTAAATGGCTTCTACTGTAACACTAGAAAAAAAAAACTAGTTGTGGATCCCTTTGAAAAAATAAGAGTATAAAAGATTATAATCCTGAAAATCACAACAAATGTTAAAAAAGTATTTTATTAGTTTCAGGAGTGTTTGAATGTACTGAGTGGATGTTATACATTTTTTTTTTTTTTTTTTTTGCACTGAAACAGTGGAGTTTGATTATGATTTGTTTTTATATTTTTATTTAACTCCACTGACATGTGAGTAATTTATTGCTAGAAATATCACTACTTTTTTGTCTTTCATTTTCTTTCTTCCAACAGTACATTTTGTCCTGCGAGCTGCATCATCTCATGTTGTAAAATGTCAACAGTAAGTAAGGGTTGCAGGGCTTAGCGAGTGGTCAATTAACCCAGGAGGGCAGTTGGTTTCCTCAGCACTAATACTGAAGCTCTCTGCAAAGCCACACGGGGACATATCAGTAGTGGATCAAGTCAGGCAGAGGCCGGATATTGCAAGACTTCTGTGCCTAGTGATTTGGGCAGTCCACAGAGAGGGTTGCCATTTCCTCTTTGACTGACCTACTCCACTCTGAATGCAGGGCAGTTCTCTAACACTGACAGATTCTGTCCTCAGTTCTGGCAGGATGCCACACAAGCCCAGGGGCTGTACCTATAGAAACACCTTCTGACTGAATATATTATCTTAACATAGTGAGAGACAGATGCACTACCCTGTAGAGTATGTTGGTATGCACTGCCTCCACTCTTTGATGGGAATTTTTGTGCAGCAGACCTTGAAAGAGGGATTCAGTCTCTGTCGGCTGCATAATAATGTAGAAAAAAAAATTGTCAAACCACTTTTAAAATGCTTAGAGATGCACTTTAGGTGGAATTGCTTGTAAGTCATGTTAGTAGCTATAGAGCAATCAAAGGTAATGTATGGTAGAGGAACAAAATAATCATGGTTGATATTAGTTTAGCTCTAAGGCCAAAGAGTCAGAATTTTTTGCTTCAGTGGAAAAAACAAACATATAATTAGTCTAGTACATCATATATTACAAATTTATTTTTTATTTAGTCCATGTGTTCAGTCTTTGTTCTGATTAGGTATGTTTCTTTGCACTGCAGTAATTGATGCTGTCGATTTCCTTAGTGGTCTGGCTGTTTACTCCCTGTCCAAACTATCTTGCAAAAATGATGGCTTGAACTGTGTTGTGTTCTTATGCCTTGTGGCTCCTTTAAATTTCAATATTTTCCCTGTTTCCTTGGGACAATTTCCAACACAAATAACTTTTTTGAAGAGTGATAAGAAATCCGTCCTCGTCACCTGTTTATGTTTGCGAAGCTCATCCTAATTTATAGATTGGAGATTGATGCTGGCTGCTCTTGTCAATATCGAACCAACTGGTTGAATGTAAATCGCAAGACTCTTTTCTTCCTAGTTGTGGCTAATACTGTTAGCAAAGCATGTTCAGGCTAATAGATGTTCCCTTCAAGACTTCATATCCAACACAAAAAGAAAAGCTAAAATGTAAATGTGTGTATATATATATACACATCGTGTTGATCGACAAACAGCAGAAGAAGGCAGTAGTGATAGATGTGGCAATCCCAAGCGACAGCAACATCAAGAAGAAAGAACACGAGAAGCTTGAGAAATACCAAGGACTGAAGGAGGAGCTAGAAAAGATGTGGAAAGTGAGAGCAGCAGTGGTGCCAGTGGTAATTGGAGCACTGGGGGCTGTGACCCCCAAACTGGGAGAGTGGCTACAGCAGATTCCAGGTAAAACATCAGAGGTCTCTGTCCAGAAGAGCGCAGTCCTAGGAACAGCTAAGATACCTAAGATACTGCGCAAAACCCTCAAACTCCCAGGTCTCTGGTAGAGGACCCGAGCTTGAGGATGACACATACCACCCCACGAGGGGTGAGAAAACAGTTTTTCATATATATATATATATATATATATATATATATATATATATATATATATACATATATATATATATATATATATATTGTTATGGTCCTGTTTTTCTTTTAGTTTCTCCCTCCACCACTAGATGGTGCCCCTTCCCCTTTTTGGCCTGGAGGGTTGTTTCCGGTTTTCCTCCCACACCTGCGGCTCGTTGGGTCATCACCAGAGGAGTATTTGAGCAGCGGACTGTCACCACCTCGACGCCAGAGTGTTTGCCAGTATTGGGTACTCTAGCCAAACTGAGATTAGCTGAGTCTAACCTTTGTGCCTTTGTCTCTCTGAGTCTAAGTTTGTCTTTTTTCTCCTCTGTGTTCTCCGGTAGGATAACTCTCCTGATCTGCTGGATAAGCCTGTTCTTTCTACCTCTTTGGAATGAAATATAATATTGTCTGTCTGAGCAAGGGGAAACCCTTTACCTCTGGAAATCCTGTGACTCGCTCAGGGTCACAGGATTTTGCTCCGTTGCTCCTCTAAACCCATCACTAGTCTGCCTGTCCATCCTCCAACGAGTACTCTTTTCTCTGGACAATACCCCCACAAACTGGACCCAAGAACCCCTCAAATGTTAGTCTTTACTGAACCATTCATCAGCCTCGATCATTTTCCCTACGGCCCTTGAACTCATCCTTGTTTTTTCCCCCCTAGAGTTTCCGGTTCCAGTTCACCAGATCACTGGATCTCCCTCTTAGAAAACCTGCTTAATCTATCACTCTCTCTGAGCTTGTAACCTCTGGACCAAACCAGTTAACTTTTCCCTTAATCTCTAAGTGGTTATCTGCATGTGGGTTAGATCTCTGAAGCCCATCATGACATATATATATACAAACATACATAAGTGTTCATTCAAGCCTTATTTTCCTAAGTATAAACAATGGAGCTGATGTTAACTTAGATCATACACAGTTCATTTTAGAGTACATTGCAGCTGCTGTCAAAACTTTTACACACTTTGTTATGCATAAGCTGACCAACTGTTGCGGCTCCAAATTATTTTATGTTATTTGCACCGACATGGCCCAAAAATAAGTTGGATAACCTTTCTGATTATGCAAAATATTGCAATTAACTTATCAAAATGAAGTCAGCTACCCTGAGCTATGTTCAAAAGATTCATCACAAAATTTATGCTATATTTAACACAGTTAAGTTATAGACAAGTGCTGAACAAATACAAACAAACGATAGGACTGAACTGTTTATATTTTTCCAAAGGGGAAATATGTTAGAATCTGAAAATTGCTGTCCTTAAATATACCTAAATAACAAAAAATGGTTAAAGAGTTCCTAGATTTTAAAATCAAATCATTTGTTCTAATATATGCAAGAATATGCAGGAGTTCTAGTTGTGGACACTGATAAGCGTTAACCAGAATCTCACATAGAATGACAAATATGGTCAGAACGCAAAATTAATTCAGATATGAATTATTACATTTATGTATAAAGCACAGTTTAAAGATGAAACCAAATCAAGGAAATCTATACCGAAGCAAAGTAAGAAAACTGCTGACTTGCTTTAAGCATAAAACCCTCAGGAATTCTGCCGCAGTGAAGGGATTTGATGTTATGGATCCTGCACTGTAACAGTGTCATGCTTGGGGCTTCAAACCCTCATTATTCCTTCTAACCTTCGTATAACACTTAGAAGACTTTTCCAAGGTTGTTATGCAGAAGAAACATATGTGACAAGCTGACTCTGACTGAGGCATGGTTTTATAATGATGCTCTGATCATGTCTCCTCTCTGCTCTTCCTGCCTGCCTATCTATGAAGCTCATTCAGTGAATACATAAGAGGCTCTGCCTGGTCGATAACTCTGGGTGACAGTTCATCAGTTACCAAACCGAAACCAAAAAAAATGCTTCTTCCCTGATATGGCACACTCATGCAACGTGTTCCCTGAATACCCAACTCTGTTCCTAATTACATGCATCGTTGAGGATTAGTTTGTCAAAGGGGGTTACCATCTAGCAGGAGGCAAATTACCATCAATAATACACATGTAGACTGAGCTTTTCCATGACTGACCGCCAGGTCTTCACTAAAAGCGTTAAATTGCTCTATCTTGTTTCTGTCACACTCCTCAACATATTTTATGTGCAACAATAATTGATAAAACATTAGTAATACGCTCTGCAGGCCTTCCAGCTTAGACACTGTAAAAACTGCCAGGATAATTCACTGTATTTTACTGGAAAAAGATGACATAGAAACCTTTGAACTTAGATACAATAAAACTGGTAATTTAACATTAAATTAACTAAATTAATATTTAGTTACACTTTGTTCTTATAAGACTTAATTTTACGACAGCTTAATGGTAAATTAATCTAAGTCAGTGTAGTTTGAACATGGAAAAAACTGCAAAACAAAACATTCAAATGAAGTTAAAAATTAAAACATGTGTAAAGAACATTGCATAACATTTTTTGAAAAGGTATTTTATTTTACACAACTCTCTAGATCCAATGAACATATTAAAATACAATACCTAGGAGTATAGATATTAGGAATATCACTGTGTTGATATGACAGGTATAAAATATGTACTTTCACTTAAATACAGGTTTAACGTATAGGTTAAAAATAAAGGGTTAACGATGTAAGCTGTTACTTTTCACCAGTGCTAAGGCTTCACAATTTTTAAATTGTAATTTATATATTTAAACATAAAAAATGTTATGAGTTTAATACTTAAAGATATTTAAGGTACAGTAAGCACAGACAATGTGTACATTTTCCACTAAAAAAACTTGTTTATTTATATGTGGATAGTATAGATCTTTTGCAGCGTAAAGGTTTCATAATGTAAACTATACTGGCACTTCTGTAAACTAATTTACATTTTTTATAGTATTTTATCACAAAATCATTTCTGGAAACAACAGCTGCTAAAGTTTTTCAGAAATAAAATGATTTGTTTATTTTTAAAGTGCACATTTGATAAAAAAAAAAAAAAAGAAAAGAAAGAAAAAACATTGTTATGAAAACATATCAGCTAGCCGACATGAGGATCAAAAAGAAAATGTTTGTGGCAGAATCTTACAGAAAAATCTCCAAAAATTCACATGTGGTTCCTATTTTCCATACATGGTTCAGGTGGTGCAGTTGTTAAATATTAAAAACATCTTCTACACTGCAAAAAAATCTACATAAGTAATTTTTTCTTAAAATAAAAGCATTTTTTCTTGAATTAAGGAGGTAAGTGAGGCATTTTGCCAATGGAGCAAGACAATTTACATTTAAAATAACAAAAAACAATTCCATTGTCTTATTTCAAGTGCATATTGTCTAATTATCTTATTCTAAGAGTAAAAATACTCATTCCGTTGGCAAACTCTCTTAATTACCAACTCAAACAAAGGGTAAATAAGCTTAATTTAAGACATTTTTACTTATTTGTAGATCATTTTTCCAGTGTATGTGAAGATTATCTGGTTATGCTCAGTTTCACAACCCTTCATGCTACGCCTTCCTTTTGGTTTACAAAAACTTTTTTTTTGTATATGCTGCACATTTATGTATTTGAAGCACATTTGCACCTCTAAGCCACTTGTGTGCGGAAAATACATCAACCTGTTATGTCCTAAAGGCCTGTTGATTTCTGACACATTGTTAAGGTTTGTTAACCTGACTCCGTCAGATGGATTTGCTCCGCATATCCATCTGGTAACCTTCCGTTGAAGTAATTTTGGGAAGGGGCGAAAATACTGGTTAGCTGATTGGCCTATGATAGACGGGCCAAATAAACCAATCAGATCAACGAAGCATATGACGT
>NW_015151250.1:15547-23587 GCF_000732505.1 Cyprinodon variegatus | reverse complement strand
TCGCGCTTCTCGTTGCGTCACACCTCTGTGAGTGAAACCTTGAAAGCTCACGAGATCACTATGGTCTCACGAGGCTAGAGGTTTGTGCGACCAAACATCTTATTTTAGCTCCTCACAGCCTGATTTTTCTCACCACATAAATTGGAAAATTTTTAACCACACAGACAACTATGCAAGGAAAAGGTAATGGACAAGTTTGTAAGTTCAATATACTTACGTATTTTGAATTTTAACCTCTGTTTAAGGTTGTTTTTTCTCCCTTAACATAACATGACATAACATGACACAGGTTTCAGCTCTCAAAAACCTACAACGCAGTGATAGAATTGATTCCTTCCCACTATCATAATTCTCATCGCCATGCAGGCGACCAAGACATCCCTCCTGGTAAACCAGGCCAACATTGGCCCTAACGACTCCCCCTTTTCAGAGGCATAGACCAGTATCGGGTATTTCAGGCTAACAAAGACCTCAACGACTCCCCTACTGTATACAAAGGGGTAGACCTGTTCTTCCGGTTAAATTTGCAAGTTTTCTAAGCCATAACAAGGCTCTGTTGGGCTACTCAATGATATTTCAGACATTTTGAATTGAAAAAACTTCCTGGATGGGAAGTTAACCTTTTTTAACTTTGGAAATTAAGTTCCGTTTTTTTTTTTTTTTTTTACTTTTTTGGAATGACTATGACCTGGATGACTGATAATCTTCACCAGCACTAAAGCATCTGTTACTCAGATCTAATGGCTAATGTTTAGCCTAGACTACCTCAGAGCAAACTGTTAAAACTAACAGCTAAAGTTGGCTATGCAACCCAACCAACTAAAGACATATAAATGCTGTGGAGGAGAGATTTCCCAAGTAGTACTAACTGGAAAAGGCAATGATTCACCCTCCTAAGTACAAATCAGCTGTGATTTGCACTTGGCTGTGATTGTGATGGTTTCAGTGAGTCATTCACTGTACCAAACAGGCATTGATTCCCTCGTGCTGAGTATCAGGAGTGATTCATGCTGCTGATTCCCTCATTTGCCCAGTGTACAGATGAGACACTAATTTATTTGCGCTGTTAGGCTGTGTTGTGGTCTGAACGAATCATGCACTGGTTTATGTAGTATGCAAATCGCACTGAGAATGACGCTGTTGCACCTTCTTTCATAGTAAATCAAAGAAACGAGATAGGAAAGACATGATCTGAAATAGATAAAACACTAATATGTGTTTTATATAACTGTGAAATGATGTACATCAAGGAGAAGGACCAAAATTGCACCCTGTGGAGAATTGCCCTTTTGGACTTTTGTGGTTTGAACAAAAAGACAAGCATAAAAAACAAAGCTGCTTTGACACTTGAAATGTCCAGGCCGGTTTCATTAAGGCCCAACACCAACACCTTGGTTTTAATATAAAAAAGTGTTATATCTATGTGATGACCTTTATATAGGGTGACCAGACATCCTCTTTTTCCGGGACATGTCCTACTTTTCATACCTAAAAAAATGACCGTCTGTTGGTTCCGGGGCCGGTGCGGTAACGTGCGTAAAGCACTATAGCGTAATGCCCATGAAATTTTAAAAGCCAGTCTCCTTTTCTATAAAAAAAAAAAAACAAGGCTTTGACAGGCTGTATAAACCCACAGACTCGATGCTATTCCTAACATCTGGAATTGAAAAAGCTTCCTGGATGGGAAGCGAAA
Organism: Cyprinodon variegatus; assembly: GCF_000732505.1. Taxonomy (NCBI): domain Eukaryota; kingdom Metazoa; phylum Chordata; class Actinopteri; order Cyprinodontiformes; family Cyprinodontidae; genus Cyprinodon; species Cyprinodon variegatus. The sequence continues at coordinate 21,894 of NW_015151250.1, read as the reverse complement.
TGTCTTCAAACATAGAAACAAAGTCCAGTGGATTGTTTTTTAACTGTTTTGGAACTCAGGCAGGAGCCATGGGATACCAGAGAAAGAACCCAAGTAGAGAGTGCACTAGAGCAGAGCAAAGGTGGCAGGACCTGAGGCCAACTATAGAAGCCTACAGAAGAAAATCTGAGAACAGCGGACAAAGAACGACACCAGCAGCGCGACTTCAAACTGGATCCGGAGGTTGCAGACTTTTTGCTTCACTAGAAAATGTATTAAATATAACAGTAAATTTTGTTTATTTACCATGCTAAAACAGGGCAGTGTAGTCCAGCAGTTAGTTTGTCCACCCAACAGAGGCCGTAAGTTGGTTTGTTGTAGATTAGCTAATTTGCAACAGATATCAGCTGATGTGTTACTCTTGATAGAAGCTTCTTTCAGCTCCGTTTTCAGAGATTTTTCATGTGTTTGATGATTTAATCAAGCTGCTGTGTCCAGGGTGATTCAGCTGGCTCTGTCCTCCCAGCAGAAACATCTAGTTAGCTTGTTATAGCCTACAATAGATGAACTCTGATGTCACAGTTATCAGCTGCAGGCATTTCTCACAGAAGTCATACCAACTCCTGACCATTGGCTCCTTTCAGTCCTACTTTGAGAGAAATATTTCATTTATTTTCTTTATTGAGAATTGATTTGAGAAGGGTGACAGAGGTTGAAGGTAAATTTTACACACTTGGGCTTTAACAATCTATAATCAACATATTCTCATTATCAGTTCGTTTGAAATCGTATGAAAAGTTATGCACAGTATTTCGTACAATTTGGACGTTTTTCCTCAAAAAAACTTATCAGTGCGCAGCCAGACAGACGAAGAAAGCAGATCCACGGACGGACGTAAAACTGGGAAAAACAGTGCAATAATTACTTCTTCATGTCTCTAACTAGGTTGCTTGCTGTTTTGTATCTTAGGGTTAGGGTCAGGGTTAGGGTTAATTGTATGTTAAATTCTATGTTATTGAATGGTGCGTAAGATGCGCATGCAGGATATCTTGTCTCGAGGCAAGACGTAAAAATACGATGAAATACGACGAAAAAAATGTCAAAAACATACGAAATTACTGTGCATAACTTTTCGTACGATTTCATACGAACTGATAATGAGAATACACTGCTATAATCTAAGTAGGTTGTAGTAACTTTATCATATAAACTGTTAAACCCAAAGTAAATAAGATGCTTAATCGATGACACACTTTTTCACTTTGTATAGTTACTACAGGGCAATTACTTTTAGTTTTTGTTCCCCTAAAATCTTTTCACATTGTTTTCCTATAGCCAAAAAGATTTGCTTCACCAATGCAGCAAAAAAAAAAAAACTTTTTGTTCCTATATCCAAGCATGATTTATTTAAAACCTTATGTAAGTTTTAGAATAAATTGTGTGCTTTTTGTGCTGTTAAAAAACGATTCAGCCACAACGCAAAGCCACTTCTTCATATTTTATTGTTTTATAAAGAAGACAGTGAGGAATTTTTCACCAGTGGAAAATCTGTAAGGTCATTGCATCAATTCTTGTCAGCTTAGGTAACATCATTTAAGTCCAGGCAGCGGCTGCTTTGCAGAGGGCGCTAACGTGATCACAGGATGAAATGTCACAGCAAACCTCAGATTGCACTTTTCTTTCCTTGTTTTTGTGTCGAGTTAACGTGAATGCACTCCATGGTTATTCAAATCCAGTAGATGTAATAAAACCGGATCATCCTTGCCCTGCTTTCATAAAAATGTCCCCCGAGTACAAATGTGCATAGACATTGCAGATTTTCATTATAAGACACATTTAGAAGCTTTTCTGTTTGCCTCCCAGTCCTTTGTCATCAGGTAGTTATTCAATTGCATGTGTCCCCCTCCACCCACTCCCTGGTCCTGCAATGTGTTGGTCATGTTTCCTCCAGGGGTTGTTAATGGTGGTCTAAATGAAAACACTGAACATCAGAAGCAGCGGAGATTCCAAGAAATGGGAAAGATGTAGTCTTGAACAGAAGGAACGCCTAGGGCACCATATGTTCTAGGTGCACTGTGACAAACAGTGGCAGTTTACCATCAGAGTTTATCAGCATAGAAAGGTGTCTTTACCTAAGGAAAATAATGTGTACCCAAGAATATACACACGTATAGAAATATGTTGATCTTCTCCTTTAATTTGACCTCAAGTAAATTGAACAAAACATCTTAAATCACTGTCAAACTGCATAGTGAAAACAACCTACTCGAAATTCAATTGCATGTTTATTAAACCCTTAGTTTGTCCCTTGAGCTCTGGTATTCATACTTAATTTAGACATTCATGCGTGCAACTTCCATACCTAATTAGTGGGTAAAGTTTTAATATGGTAGACCTCTTTCCTATTATCTTGTCATTGCCTTTTGCAGGTAATTGATATGAAAGAGAAACCCTGTCACTCTCTTTACCTCAAGGGAACCCCTAAAACAACTTGAAAACTTGGTGCCTGTGGAGAAGTTATCCCATTGCTCTGGTTTCCCCCCACATGAAAAACAAACCATTAATCAGCTCTCGTAAATTAGGTATTTAGGAAATGTGTGCTTGTGTCTCTGTCTCAGCAGTGTGGTGAACTGCTACTGAAAGCAGAACTGTGTTATTTAACCCAATGCACAAACTTTACTGGTACCAACTGTGTTTGCCCCTTTAAACTGGATGTAGACTGCGCTACTGTGCTACAGTGTGTTTACTCTTTCAAACATGCCTGGACTGCATGATTTGAAACACCTTGTGCAAATCTGTTGGCCATTGTGATTCATTCCACAATTCTAACAAAATGCCACACATTAATGTGACATGCACAAAGATTTTTGTCAGGATCAGACAGCTTACTTAAAGGTATAGTGGAGAATTTTTGCAAAGTTTTTAAAACACCCACCCTCTACATGGGGGGGAAATTGTAGGGGACCAGCCAAGGGCCCATCAAAGAAAGTGGGGAAATTTTGAATGGCCAACTAACTGATAACTGTACCTTTAAGGTTTTTGCACCTCCACCATTTGTATCAGCCTTTCTTTTATGTGGATATACACAACATAAACATTTCAAAAGCTTATAAGGAGCTTTACAGGATGCAAATGAAATTAAGTGTTTGTTTATATACTAGTCCCTTCTCACCATCAGGGAGCCAAATTCTATGGGAGTCACAGTCTCTATTGGTCACAAGGCTTTTGGTCATTTATTATACTGGGGTAAAGATTGCGGATTGTTTGTTTTGGCTACACAATGCACATAACTGCTGTGCCACTAAGAGGTTTAAAAAATGCTAACACAGTTGGCAGATAGTGTCATGTTGAGTAAAAGACTTGGACAGTGACATGAAATGTGCATGGTGAAATTTTAGGTGATAGTAACGGCAATGCTTACAGAGTGGATAAAGGAGAACATGAAACATAGGGAGAGAAACTGACAGTGAAAAGAATTCAACAAAGAACAGTGGCTATTAGAAAAGGGAAAACTGACAATGAACGAAGATGACTTGATCAGGGCATTGTGTGGAGCAGCAGAGGATGAAGGAAACAGGGAGACTGAGGGAGGGTGACTAAGGCTGCATGCACACGGAGCCAAACAAGGTGGAAAAGTTTGATTGTAAAAATAAAGCCACACACAATAAAGTATTCACACCTGCAATGTAAAAATAAAGCCACACAAAGCTGTCGAAGCCATAATAATTGTAATACTTAAGCAAGAGACGAATAAACGTAGAAAGATGTTGTGTATTTTTTGTGCCACTGATCTGAGCTGTCAATTGGCAAAAGACAAGTTAAGACTCAGACATATCTGCAATCAAACTCACAAATACATACAGGTAATTAAGAGATGCCAATCAACCTAACAACAATGCTTTTCAACTGCGGGGGAAAATGGAGTACCTGGAGAAAAGCCACACATGCACAGACAGAATAAGTAAACTCCCTGAAGAAAGATCTTAGTCTGGGAATTGAACACACAACCTTCTTGCTGCAAGTCAAAAGTGTTAGTTAGTTAGTTACTTAGTCAGTTAGTTAGTATTCGAAATCATTAAAAGTGTGTGAACCATGGAGCTTTGAGTCCCAGTCTGATGCCCTTTGCCAGTTTTTCTGTTTCCTTTCTGCATAGTCTTTAAAAATATAGAAAAATAAAGGTCACTAAAGCCCAAAAATGTATCTCAAAATGTTTATTCTTGTGCTCACAGTACTTCATAATTTCTTAATACAGCGGTGTATGGTGGCCCTGAAGTGCAAACTGCAACTACAAATCTAAAAGCGCAAATACATTAAGGAAATCGCAACTACATAAAGCAAAGCACAACTACATTAAGGAAAACACAATTACATTAACCTACCGGAAAAGGTAGGTACCAGTGGGAAACATGAGACATCGCTGATTGGACGCCGTTTGACCCTTGAACCGGAAGTCACTCTGCCTGCTGCGGCTTTTGAAAACATGGATACTAACTGAAATTTCGTGATTAGTCTTGAGCATATCCAGTATCACCTCGTACGTATGTCCTGATTCAAAATATTTCTGGATAACGGCAGCTATGTTTGGGGCGTCGACAATAGGCTCTATGCACAGCTCCACTACTTCCTGAATTTAAGGCAGCTCCTTTATTTCCTGTCTTATATTACTGGACGAACTGATTAATCCAGGTGTGTCTGGCCAGTTACTTAGGTCATACACACCTGGATTAATCAGTGCATCCAATCATGAAAGACAGGAAACAAAGGAGCTGCATTAAATTCAGGAAGTAGTGGAGCTGTGCATAGAGCCCATATCCATTTTTTCAAAAGCCACAGCAGGCAGAATGACTTCCGGTTCAAGGGTCAAACGGCGCCGTCGTCCAATCAGCGATGTCTCATGTTTCCCTCTGGTGCCTACCTTTTCCGGTAGGTTAATGTAATTGTGTTTTCCTTAATGTAGTTGCGCTTTTAGATTTGTAGTTTCAGTTTGCACTTCAGGGCCACCGTAGTGGTGTGCTTATGACATTTTCTCCATCCTAGATATACTTTTTAATAACAGACAATTTAACTAAGAACTCATTTTAAAATTATGGGGTCAGGCGCTATTTTTTTACAAGCAGACTATCAGACGCTATTTGTTCCCATTTGTGTATATTTCACTTTTTTAAGTGACAGCAAATTGAGTTTTAAATGTACGCAGTCACGTTAAATGACTAAAAAGCAAATGTTTTGGTGTCTTTTTTTTTTTTATTTGTTGGAAAATGCAAGCAAAGCATTTTAACTGTGAGCAGAGAGTTTTTTTACAAGCCGACTCCTGAAAGCATGTGAAAAAAGGTCTTAATGTTTTCTGTTAAAAGGTTCACATTAAATGGAGACCAGTAAGCTTAGGGCTTTCACACATTAGTACTTAAATAAAGTAATTTTTTTTGCCACCTGTTGAAACAGCCGTGCTCTGAGAACTGATATGTCTTAAAGCGTATTCACACCTGCAATGTTTCATACACTTAAAAGCAGTCATGTTATATACTCACACAAAAGAACACCAAAAACCATTTGATCCTAATAAAATAAGGTTGTATATACCAAGCGTCTATCCTGATGGTGCTTAGATAGCACTTTTAGAACCTAAATAGCTTTCCAATATCAACAGCTGCAGTTAGTTCAACTCAAAATTTCAAGGAAACCAACTGCACAGAATTTTTGAGTTGAAGGCATCAACTTGATTTTTTAAGTTTTGTAGAACTACACTTATTAAGTTGTGTCAGCTAAGTTTTTCAAGTTCTGCCAACTAAGTTTTTTTAATTCATGTTACTGGAACTTTCAAATCTGTAAAACTTATTATTTTAAGTTCAGATTATCTGTAAAAAGTTATTTTAAATTCAGATTACCATCCCCTGTAATAACTTACATTTTTGAGTTTAAATCCCCCCCATTAAATCATCCACTGACAGTAAACCAGTTAAACTTTGCATGTTTATTTGCACCACTTTGGCAAAAACAGGTTTACAATTCCACAATGTAAACAAGTAATCTTATGCTTAAAGCAAATCAGGTTTCAGCATATATTTTTTTACTTTTCAACTCCTGTTAAAACCGTACAAATAATGCAATATTGCCAGAGATGACAGGAAACTAGTGACCTTAGTCTTCTCTTGGACGAGTCCTCAGGGAAAGTTACCGCCAGCAGAGTGACCAGCTGGCTGATGCAAACTTTAGAAGGGAGCTCCTGGGAAAATCCATGGAAACCCCGTAGCAGCCGGTTGCCATGACAAATTTGAAATGAGCATGCACCGATAACTTGACCTCTCGCTCCTACTGGGTGTCAACTACAACTTCCAAGTAAACTCAACTTAATTTATAGAATAAGATGA
>NW_015151250.1:9009-13225 GCF_000732505.1 Cyprinodon variegatus | reverse complement strand
CCTTAGAATAATAAATACTCAAGTCAAACTAAAGTACTCTCAGTTTAATGCATTTGAAGTTGCACATTTTTTGTGTGATATAAGAAACAAACCATTAGATTTCTGTAACTTTATGTGTTACATATGCAGCAACTGAACTCTAAAACCTTCTGGAAGATTAAATTTCCAAGTTAAATGTTCAGCTAACAGTTGTTTCATTTATCAAACTTTAAACCCAGAGAGTCTGAGTGCAATTTAAATCCATCATAACAAACACAGAAAAAGGTGAATTTTTCAAAGAACAGAATATTGTTTCCAGTGGAAGAGAAAAAACTGTTAACACCAAGCTTTCAACAAAATAAAAGTTTCGTGATATTATTGTATGTGGTAAATGTTTACATTTGAAAATCCTGCATCCATTAATGTATGCAGTTTGGTCATTAGAATATCATCCACATATTGTCGAAGTTACAAACAAATATATGTGCACGAGTCTCCTGAATTGATCACTATTCACCTTCTTTAAGATCCGCTTGTAGAAACAAGGTGGCACCTATTTCAAGACACAAAAAGATTTTTCTACAGAATTAGCAGTTGTTATTCTAGCTCTCCATGCGCTGTACATCAATCTTTTCCAACTAATCTACTTCCTGGGTGCGTCATGTCACATCAGGCATCCCCATGTCACCAGATGGAAGACACAAGCTTATAAATCATAATCAGCTGGTTTTCCAGAGGTTATGATATCCTATATACAGGATTCTCAGAGCCTTAGGAAGGGAAACAGATCTACAGCATCAAAAATCCCCCCATCATTGTTGTCAGTGGACATCAGGGTTTCTGAATACTCAATATTTGTTTTAAGCCTGTCCAACTGTTATTTTTTTATGACTGTAAAGTTCAATCTAAACTGCTCCCACCAAAGCGTAGGACTCTAGTTACACTTCTGGTACGATTTTGCTAGGTTCTTGGTTTTTCGTTATACTGAAAGATATGAATTAGTCAGGAAAAAGAGTAATTGGATTACTAATAAGACATTTTTACAACTTATAAAAAAACAATTACCAAAAAGTTATGAAGAAGTCATGATCCCTGTATATTTGCCATTATGGCCATGGAGCTTTTTTATTTCCTTGAATAGTTATGAATAGTAATCCTGATCTTGTTTTTTTTTAAGGAACTGATTAAGGTTGTAAATGATTTGGGCATCAATTATATTATTAAAAACAAATATTTCTAAACGTGAAATACTGTTCTCCACTACCGTAATTAAATGTACTCAAAACAAATGTAGGTTAAAATAAAATCACAGAGTAACATGAATTAAAGAGTGTTTTGTTCTTTAACCACTACAAACAAAAATATCATATCAGACAAATCAATTTACACATCCTTGTTTGCTGTTACATCATTTTTGGCTTTAAATTTGCCTCCCTGATGTTTAAAATATATAGGTGGATGCTCTATATTACATTAGCTTATAGATTGATTGTGAATAGAACTATAGCTGATAGTTTTTGATGGATATTTTTAGGTACCAACATATAATTTTGATGGACAACTTTCAGGTTGGTGATTAAAACACCTGTAAATAACAAAAACAATCTTAACAAAGAGGGATGCTGAACACTTCAACCTCATTGTTACATATTATAAAGCTCCCATAGAGCAAGTGGGAGAAAGAAACCAAAAAATGATCCTCTGCTCTGTTGTCTTTCTCTCTGGCCTCTTTAGCTCTTGCTGTTATGCTCACTTGGGGCTGAACTGCTAAATCAATAAACCAATCCTGCTGCTCAATAACTCAGCAGAGGCTTTTGCCTGGTGTGACAGTCTAGGTAACACACAGCAGGTTTCTATTTAAGGCTAGCCATTTTTAAGACCCGCTTGCACTGAAAGTGAATGCCTTTGGTTGGTTCCACCTCATAATAACATTTTGCTTCGAAGCTCTGGGTAAAAGAAATATATGAAACTCACTAAAATGTCCACCTTAAGGTTGCAGCAGATTTAGTTCCTTTCATCTCATACCACACATTCACAGGAGCACAAAGTTGTTTTTAGTGAAAGAAAAACCCATATTGGTCACAGAAGTAACTTGAATCTAAAAAAAAAATTATAGTAAAACATTTGTATATGAAAATTACCAAATTTTTTTTCAACTATGCATCAATGAGCTTGAGCTGAAAACTCACAAAACATTCCTGGACAAAAATAATGGTAAACCTAGAAAAGATTGAAAATAATGTGACCAAAAGGACATGTTCACTCAAGCTATGTTCACTAATTATAATCCAGGTGTCTATAATCTTTCAGTGTATTCTCATTATGAGTTCGTATGAAATCGTACGAAAAGTTATGCGCCGTAATTTCGTACGTTTTGGAAGTTTTTTTCGTCGTATTTCGTCGTATTTTTACGTCTTGCCTCGAGACAAGATATCCTTGCGCATGCGCATCTTACGCACCATTCAATAACAGAATTTAACATACAATTAACCCTAACCATAAGATACAAAACAGCAAGCAACGTAGTTAGAGACATGAAGAAGTAATTATTGCACTGTTTTTCCCAGTTTTACGTTCGTCCGCGGATCTGCTTTTTTCGTCTGTCTGCCTGCGCATGCGCACTGATCTGTTTTTTTAAGGAAAAACGTCCAAAACGTACGAAATACTGTGCATAACTTTTCGTACGATTTCATACGAACTGATAATGAGAATATGTTGAATCTTTTTATCAGTGAGTTGGACTTTATTTAGCGCTACAGGTAGTCACTGTTCTGTTTGGTGACATGGTGGGTACCACACTCAACATGGACCAGAGAAAGCAAATGAAAAGTTGCCTCATGAGATTAGAAAGAGAACTATAGACAAGCATGTTAAAGGTAAAGGCTATACAGCCATCTCCAAACACAATGATATGCCTGTGAATACAGTTGTACATATTTTTCAGAAATGTAAGATCCATAATTATAGCCAACCTCCCTCGATGAATAATCAAAGAGATGCATGATACCTATGGTAATAAAAGAGCCCAGAAAAACTTCTAAAGTGGTTAAAGGTGAACTTCAAGCTCAGGGAACATCAGTGTCAGATCGCACCCTTCGCTGTTCTTTGAGCTAAATTGGAATTAATGGGAGACTGTCAGGGAGGACACATTGTTGAAAACTTGCCAAATGACATGCTGACAGCCCACAAAGCTTTTGGGAGAATGCCCTATAGGCAGATGATAAGAAAAAAAAGAACTTTTCCCAAGACACATCAGCTCCATGTTCATAGATGGGAAAATGAAGCATATCAAGCAAAGAACACTGTCTCTAGTGTGAAACATGGAGAAGGCTCTGGTATGCTCAGGGCTGATTGCTTCATCTGGCACAGTGTGTCTAAATCTTTGCAGGTACAGTGAAATTGCATGACTATCAAGGTGTTCTAGAGAGAAATGTGCTGCCTGGTGACAGCAAAGAATTGCAATAGTCCAGCATTGAAGTAACAGATGTATGGACTAGTTTCTCAGCGTCACAGGATATTTCAAATAATTGCAATATTAAAGAGACAATGGAAGGAAATTCTAGTATCCAACTATTTTCTCCAGTTAAGTGAACGGAGATCGATGGATTCCACTCACTCAGCACTTTATTTTTAACTTTGCAAAGAGAGAAAAGTTCATCATACATATTGCACAGTAATCAGCCCTGTTCTGCCTGGGCAGCGTTCGTTCCCTCTTACTTATAATAATGGAAAGTTTTCAGAGTCAAAACAAATTACAGACACTTTGATTAAAAAGTAACATGTTATGAATAAACCTTGAGGAAGAATCTGTTTTTTATGGGAAGAAGGTCAAAAATAACACCAATCTATTCACAAATGAACACCAAGGATCCCTGTTATACTCCTCAGGTAACCCTGGAGCATGAGGAAGATTTATCATTAACATAAACTAAAATCTGTTTGATAAGTCAGGTCTGAATTTTTCATTCAGATCAAAACTAAAAAGAAAGTATTTTATTATATTTTCTTTAGCAACACAGTGAGCAAAAGAGGAAAAATTAGTAATTGTCTGTGCATGGAAGTAAATGGTAAATGGCATGTACTTATATAGCGCCTTTTTTCTAGTCAGGAGACTTGACCAAAGCGCTTTACACTATATTCATTCACCCATTCACACACACACTGATGGTGGCAAGCTACATTGTAGCCACAGCTGCCCTGGGGCTCACTGACAGAAGCTGGGCTGCCGTACACTGGC
>NW_015151250.1:5522-7490 GCF_000732505.1 Cyprinodon variegatus | reverse complement strand
TAAGTCATTTTCAAGAGGAGCTCCCCCTACAGGACCTTTTGAAAAAAGCACTGTTGTTAATACTGACTGGCCTCCACGAGACGCGCATCCAAGAGCTACAGCAGCGTTGGTCTCTAAGAAGCTGGAGGATTATATCATAACAAAACGAGAGGATGGTAGTATTTTAGATAATGTCTAATATAAATGTTTTGCAATTTTTTTATTTGAGGTCATGTCTCGGAGCAATGTCCTGATCGGATTCATGTTTTCCCTTTCTTTCGTCGCCTTACATGGGTTTTCTTTTCTTTGCCTTTTTTTGCCGGCTGTGCCACATCATAAACCTCCAAAATAATGAAATCGTTTCTAATCACCTGTGGGTAGCATAGAGCAAGATGTGTGGTTACTGAAGCTAATGGCTGTATATTGGGATGCCATAAAGCTGTTCATCTGACTGTGATAACGAGAACATAGCCGCAAGTCTGCCATCATTCAGGAAAGTATGCTTTCCTGATCAGAGCCAATAGAGGTAGATGACAGACCACTCAGTTGTTTCATAAACACTAAGAATGCCATCACAGGGAGAGGATTTATTAAGGTAAACATATAAATTAGTGCTGCTTTAAGTAAAGGGATTGAGAAGTTTCGACACCTCTAATCCCAATCTGATTAGAGTCCAAATTACAGAGCCATTTTAAACCTTTAGCATAGCATTAAAATAAGGTTTTTAAACCCCGTCTGAACTGAATAAAAGAAGAGAGTGCTGCAGTGAGGTGGTGGAATAGTTAGTGACCTTGGACTGAGAGAAAAATACAGATATTTTACACCTTTATTATTAATAAAGCTGAATCCCCAAGAAGAGCTCTGAGTTTGAAAGGCTGGGTAAAACCCAGACTGCTGTTTCCTGGTCTATCTGGAACTATTTTTGTCACATACGAATGGGATTTCAATGATCTTCCACATATGTTCAGCCAAGGAACAGATGACATTACTTGAAATGAGCATCATCGGGGATGTTCTTATTGCCTGTCACTCTTCAGAATTAAAATGATGAGGAAACACCAGAAGGCTTTAAAAAAAAAAGAAAAAAAAGATGAATGTGTTTCCATTTATAATTCTGTTCACAGATGCTCTGACAGAGATGGTGGTTCGTATTTGAACCGCTGCTAAAATTGTGTCTTTTGAGGATTTGTTTTAATGAAAAATGACTCTCATATGGAATGTCATTATTGCCTTCTTCCCTTGAAGTGCTTCTGTGATTTCAGCTAAGTGCTTTAGTGTCTCTCTTTGCTTTTGACTTGAGGTTATAAAAAAAAGACGTGCATTAGATCCTGTTATCCTCCTTGTTTTAAGGTGCCATGCCTTCAAAATCTTATTTGTACCATTACCTACGTCATCTGTTTTTATTAGACAAAAAAAAAAACAGTCTGGCTGATAAAAATCTGTAGAATTAAGAATATTAAAAGGTTTCATGTAATGTTCCTAACAAAATAAAACAAAATTATTGAAATATATCCAATGGGAAAATTTTTCAAAACAAATTAAAGGGTCATTCTGGTCTCTTTTTTTTTTTTTTTTTTTTTTGACAAACGGATAACGAAAAAACAAAAAAAATCCCTATTTGATTTTAATTTTAAAATATGAAGTAAACATGTAATGCAATGGATTTCTCTTGTTTGTGTTAAAAAAAAAGAGAAAAAAAATATAGGATTAGCAAAATAAAATACCTATGTTGTCAAGGTTAAGTGGAGGTTTTTGAGAACCCAAATGCAGAGGTGAGGTTGAAGAGGTGAGTCTTGTAGATTTAATAAACATCCAGTGGCAAATACAGTAGTGGCAAAAATACAAAATACTGATTAAAAACACACATGAGGAGCAAGTATTAACAAAACAACAACAAGGAACCAACACTGGCTCTGCATCCTCCAAGGACTCGGTCTACCTAGACTGGATCCTTCGAAGTCCTTGAAAATAAGGAGACCGGAAGAGTTT
>NW_015151250.1:3977-4828 GCF_000732505.1 Cyprinodon variegatus | reverse complement strand
TTAAAACCTTTAGATAAACCAAACATTACCGCCACATATCTGACTAAATAACCAATAAAACAACTATTTTCATTCATTTCAGACGGAACTATTCACATATTTCTATTATATTAAACTGAACTTCCAATTTTCACCACTGTTCGGCGCCAAGTAACCTTTCCTCTGATCACGGCTTGCTTGGTCTCGCAATGAATCCTGGGTAAACCAAGGACACGAGGATACATCGGACCCGTCCTTCAAATCAGGCAAAAAGAAGGACGCCTTTTAAGGCCGCATAACGAGGGCTCTTGGAATCCGACCAGACCTCGGCGCCGCGCTATTACGTAATCGTACTTCGAATCTTGCCTTCTACGGACGCGTTCTAGGTTTTCAAACAGAGCAACTGAGTGGCTGCAGAGGTGGAGTATAAAGGGGGAACAGAACAAAGGATGGACTAATGAGCTGAATAAGGAACAGGTGTGAGAAGAACTAACTAGAAGGAAACCAGGGCGAAGGAAACAAGCACAGGTGAGCAACAGAGCGTAACTACAGACTGCTTGAATATAATGGAAAATGAACCAAAGATCAACGAAACAGAATAACTAATAACAGAAAACTAAAAACTCAGAGCCCCAAAAGGGGAAACCCATGACATATGTGACACAAACACTTCTGTCTTCAGAAAGAAAAACTCTTGTTTTAATTTAAAGAATATAAACAGCTGTTTCAGGACATAATCAGCTGTATCATTGAAATATTGCTGCATTGCAGCTGTAATATTGACTGCTGTGGTTACAGATCAGCTCTGTTCTGTTATGAACCTGCCTCCCGTGATGCGATTGGTCCAGCCAGTTTGGCTGGTCATGCTAGGG
>NW_015151250.1:0-2661 GCF_000732505.1 Cyprinodon variegatus | reverse complement strand
AATTTAAAAATCAGTTTACTTTTTTTTTCCAGTGGCCCTAATCCTCTTCCGTAAGTATAGACACTTCTATTTAAAAAAACAACTTTCTAATAGCTGAAGTATCAACTTAAGCTTTTTAGTCAAGTAAAGGTTTGAAAATCAAAGCTGCTAAATCTCAGGCTGAACATTATGGGCTTATACTGCATTAACCCATCAGGGGATCATTTTTCTACAGTCTATAATTAGTACCACATAAAGATGTTTCCTGTTTCAGCTGCATATTCACCCAGACAGGCTCTACTGGGGAGCAGAGACTTGTCCCCTGTAGAGCACTCGGGCCCCACGATGTGCTAAGATTGATTAAAAATGCAGACACACACCCACGTCCACACAAAAAAAGTGCTAAATTGATGATTAACATGTAATATACATGTCTTGATTACATTGTTATGGTAATCAAATAACATTACAGGCAATTTTATCGTGTGACTCCGTAAGAGTGGGGAGTACCAAGATTGCAGCGGATGACTTCAGTTTTTTCTGCCTATCAGCAATCCAGTGAATAAATAGAGATCAGTGACATCACAATTAGATCACAATTACAATCAACTTCCCTGAAATATAGTGATAAACAGTTTGACTGTATGTCAGAGCGATATGCCATGTAATACATGCAAATTAGTTAAAAAATTGTAAACTTAAAATATTTTCTTTGATCTTTTTTACTTAGTAGCATAAGAGGTTCCCGTTTTGTTATTTTTTATAAATTTAATAATGAGTAATAATGAGAAAGAAAACATTTTTTTTTTAATATTTAGTCAGTATTTTATACAGCTGGTTCAATAAATTGTTAAAATATAATAATGTAGTTGTTTTTTTTTTTTATTCAGCATATTCTACAAAAGATGTTTAGCCTTTAATGTTACGGAAAGATTCTCTTGATATATAGGAAAAAAAGTATTTTTTTATTTTTTGGTCGCTTATAGATTAATCATTAGTTGATTGTTAAGATTAATCAGTTTTGGATTAATTAATCAATTGGTATTTGCATCCCTAGTCCCGACCCCCACTTTGAAAACCTCTGATCTAAAACTATTTAGTACGGAATATAAGCAAAAATAGGACAAACCTGGCAGATATCTCTTACATTTCCGTTGCTCTGTGCATAAAGGCAGTTAAATGTTTGGTGTAAATACACTGAATGCACAAATGAAATGTTGGAATGTGATCTTATATACTAATGGTTTCAACAATAACAACACAAGCCTTTGAGGACTGGCGTTTGGTCTTTTCATGGCAGCTGAGACAGACGTTTTTCCCTGTGTTATCTCTCACAACAGGAGCGGGCTGTCTCTAGCATTCCTTTGTGGTCTACAGTGAAATGTTGTATCAATAAAATGCCAAGACAGTAGAAAGTGGGTATGAATTATTGAAAGCCACAGTGGTTCATGCTAATCTCCCCACAGCAGTTAATTTAATGTTCTTGTTTTTTTTTTTCTTTTTGGAACTGACCTGCAATGCACCATTCACTAATGCAAATATCACAAATAACACAGAGGAGCGGATCAGCGGGAAGGAAACAAGTGATCCGGCGGATGCTAATGTCCTCCGCCGGCCGAAGTCTTGCTCAATAAACCTGGAAATGAGATGAGCTTGAAAAAAATGCAGCAACGAAAAATGAGCCTTGTCCTTTGAAGCCCACACACCTGAAGAAGCAGCTGATAATGAGAGGAAAATCTGCAAACAAGGCTGACAGCCTAAAGGGGTGAAAGGTGCATTCGGCCATTAGGAATGACACAAGGCTTAGTGGATGTGCTTTGTAACCTTTATCGCAGCTCGGGAGTGAATATCAATAACTTAGCAAGGCGCCTGATCTGTGGGAAATGTTCTCTTAGCAGAGTGTGAGACACAGAGCCGTGCTTTTATCTTCTGCCGTAAGACAGCAGGTCTTTCCTATAACAGCAGGCAGGGCCAGCATATTACTTTGATTGGGATAAAATCAACCCAGTCTTGATTCAACACAATGGTCATTAAAGAGAGGCTTATTATTGCCTTGCCACATCTACAAGAGGGAAAAGAAGTCCCAGGGCTTTCAAATTATTTGTTTTCATTTCATCATAATCGGTTTGAAAATACAGAGGGGGGTTATTCATCCATCGGCGGGGGGGGATTTGCAGGGAAAATATAGCAAGACAAGATGACTCTGTGGATCTGTGGAGTAAATTTTGCATCCTTTTGCAAGCAAAGATGACGTTTTCTAAATGGAAGTTTGAATGAAGGCAATTTAGAAATTAAACTTCGAGTTATGTTGCTGTGTTATTAGATTTTTTTTAAAGTTATTATATTAATTTATTCATTTACAAAAAAATTATTTTCATTTTGAATTCTAATAATTAAATTCTTTTCAAATTGCCTTTTACACGTCACATTCTCTGCACTTCAAGCCCAATAAAACAACAACAACAACAATTAAGGCCTGATCACACTGGTTGGGTAAGACTTTTAAAAAGTCTTATACGTTTTTTCAATTTTACACTGACTGCGTTTAGGGAGGCTCTGACCAGGGATGGTGATCTAAACTCCAAGCTAGATTGTTGCAAGATCTGAATTTTCAGTCTCACAACAAATTCATCTTAAAGCTAAAGTGTGTAATAATTACAGGGATATACAGTCAGAAATGTA
>NW_015151249.1:387037-389299 GCF_000732505.1 Cyprinodon variegatus | reverse complement strand
AAAACAGGCCAAGCTCCAACATCTAGAAACGAAGGTGTTGAAGGCAGCAGCTCGGGTCCCAATTGATACATCTCTCCAAGATGGAGTCACAATTGAATGGACCTGATGAAGCTACTAGGAAAACGCAGAAAGAGCAAATAAATGCTGCAAAATAGGAGAATGGAGATAAAATGAAGCAGAATGATGAAAAGGGGTCCCCATGTCCTCCAGCAGTCTAAACATCCATCCATCCAGCCTATCTCCAGCTGTCTACAGGTGAGAGGCGGGGTCCACCCTGGACAGGTTGCCAGTCTATCTCAGGGCAACACAGAGACAACGGGACAAACACCATTCACTCACACCTAAGGAGAATTTAGGGAAGCTAATTAACCTAACAGTCATGTTTTTGGACTGCGGTGGAAGCCGGAGTACCTGGAGAGAACCCTTGCATGCACAGGGAGTGTGCAACCCCCAGCCTAAACATATAGCCACATAAATATAGAAAAAAGCTCCTGATAAACTTATTATATTGGATGAAAAAGGTAGAGTCATTTAATCAGTAGAACAATTTCCAGGAGGCCTTCATGAATATGATTTTTAAATTCTCGATACATTCGCAAAAGTCTAAAAATGCTTTTTGCATATAATGATGGAGTATTGTGTGCAGACGTGTAAGAAAAAAGACTGATTTAATGACCTTTGTAATAAAGCTGTCACAACTATGTGGAAAAAGTGCAGCACTGCAAATATTTTCTTCACAGATAGCGGCAAGTCCATGAGAGGGGGCTCAGCTGTTTATCAGCACAGCTTATATGAAGCTACGGTGACACAGATGCAATCTTCCCATGTGTCTGTTTATTACATTACATTGATTTAGCAGGCACTGTTATCCAAAGAGACTTATAATAGAGATGTATAGAAGAGTATAGAGCAGATAATACACTGCAGGGGGACAGAGCTGAGAGGTTTCTACATCTTTGGAACTAATTGCATCAACTGATGGTATATATACCAATGCTTGCAGTGAATAACTATGCACATGCACATGTTGGATGCCTCCACAGATACAAGATGTAAAGGATTAATGGTTTAATGTTGTCATATGCTCAGACTAATTCATAAAAACTAAATATGGGCTTGTTTTCAACACCAGAAATTCCTAATTTCATCTTATGATGATTCACTATTTTTCACCAGCAGTTAATATCTATATTTTGATTTGAAGAAAGAAAAAACTCTAAAAGCAGGTTTTGTACTGTTGCTATCATAAAGCAACATCTATGCATTCTATGCAAACAAATATCTTTCCATGGTTTTATTGTTGTCTAAAAGCATCTTGTTTTTCCCTTGCCTGTGGTCTGCAGCCTTCATCTCTGCAAACTGTGCAATCTCAGTGGTACAGAAACGCATCACATCCAATTTGTTTGATTCCCGTTCTGAAGGAATGGAGGGTGCCTCCTTCCCCTTCCCCCGCGAGCCCCTCGCAGCAGGCAGACAGTCTCTTCACGCACAGCAGACTCTGCACAATTCTCATTCATCAGCTTCTGTATTTGCATTTTCAATTAATTGCCAGCGTCTCGCACAGCGGCTCCGAAAGCAGCCCTAGCTTTATGTGTGACCCTTAATTGCAATCATTACATAACACAAGTAACTTGCCTGCTCAGTCGTACACGGTTTAATTATGGAAAGAGAGTTAAAAGCATTACTCAGCAGTCTAATAGACCAGAAATTGGAGCAGTTTGTTCGGAAAACTGAATGAAATTATGCTCAAATGCCTGAATGATAATTACACACAGTTGTTGTAGATTTGCACATTTAAAAGGCGAGTTTTCATTTGTTCTTGTTTTTGTATGCACATTGCATGAGGGAATCACTGGTATTTTTTACTCATACAGATTTACTGTGGTTTGATTTTCTGCCACACATCATCAAATCTAAATATCAGACAAAGATAACACGCATAAACACAAACTAAAGTTTTTAATAATGATTCCATTCATTCCTGGGCAAAAGGTTTCCAAACCGGCAAGGCATGAAGGGAATTAATTTTGATTAATCATAAGCTAAATGTAATTATCTCCATCTTTTTAGATCTTGTAGAATCCACAAATAGCGCCTGCCTCACAGCATGCTTTCAAATTATCGTCAAATAAAAAAATTGAAAATAAATTATTCAATTTCTTAGTCTGGAGTTTAAGCACCATTTTATGACAATTTGTGACCTCATTTAATTGAAGTGTAAGCCAGCGCTCCCCAACCACCGGGCCCAGACCGGTACCGGTC
>NW_015151249.1:381985-386066 GCF_000732505.1 Cyprinodon variegatus | reverse complement strand
GATCAGAGTCTGAGTGATGTTTTGGGTGAGTTTTGGGTATTCTCTCCCAATTCCATCAGTTGGTGCATCTGTGCCTCTTGACACAGGTTAATTCAGTTCAAGACGCATCCTATCTATAACATCCTATCTCCGTGAAGCGGGATTTTCTGCGGTTACAGCGACCAAAACAAAGCTACGGAGCAGACTGGACACCAGGAGCACACTTCGTCTGTCATTGTCTCCGATTACGCTTAGATGGGACCGGCTAGTTTCGGAGAGACAAGATAAGGGCTCCCACTAATTCAACATAATGGTGAGTTTTATTTTTATGCAGTTTGTATTTGATTTTATGCCAGTCGTATTATTTTATTTGATCGTATTTACCCCCCACACTTTAAAGGCCGGTCCATGGCTCAAAAAAGGTTGGGGACCGCTGGTGTAAGCAATCCTCAACATGTAAAGGTGTTCATTCTTTCAGAATTACTCCAAGAGTTTTAAGACAACGAAGTTCTTTGAGCATTCTCATTAAATGCTGATGATCCCCAAGGTCTTAAGGACAGATTATACTTCTGCAACCGCACACATCGAATGTTGCTTGGGTCTGGTCGCAAACCAGTTTTGCTGGTATGCTTCTTCTTCGCCGGTCTGGAATTTCTATGGACACACAGCAGTTTCCCGCCAAAGCGCTAAGGGGGAGCCTATTCGAGAACTCGTGAGAACTTCGGCTGATTTTAACGAGAACTTCTACGGCGACACCAGTGGGAGTTTTTATTTTCCAAAACAACATGTTTGAGGCATCGTACAAGTGGTTGTACTTCCGAACCTCTTCGATCAACCTTTATCCATTGTTACTAGTCAGTTTTTAAAAATGGCGCGCCCCGGCACCGAATCGAGAAGGACGACCACACAGACAGCCGGAAAGGCATGCCAAGGACCAATCACAGCTGCTTTTTGTCTTCACACTTCCGCTTGAGGTCTGCTCAGGTTTGCGACCATCCGACACTTTGGCTCTGTTCGGATTCCTGGGCTGCATCCTCCAAGGACGCTGTCTACCTGGACTGGATCCTTCCAAGTCCTTGAAAATAAGGAGACAGGAAGAGTTCTGGCTGTGAATTCAAACAGGTCTACCCTTCGGCGGGTTTTACTGCCATAGGCTATGTTGCTTAGCAACCGTGACAGTTGACACACAAAGCAGGAAAGAATGAAGTTTTCAAAACTGTTTGTTTATTTATTTTTTAATTGTAAAGTGAACAAAGACTCATGAGAATCCAGAGTGGAATAAAGGTTCCAAAATCAAATGTAATGATAGAAACCTTAGTCAGTTAAATAACCTGCTGCTGTCATTCTGCACATCTCTGATGTTGCTGCTATTTTCAAATATAGAACTGATAAACTTGTACTTTACTTATACAATCCTTCTAAATTTGTCTTTTAAATTTTATATCTGTCTGCCATAGAGGTTTTTCATAGCTAAAATAAAGGGGAATGACTCAGTAAATGCTTTAGAACGGTTCATGAACTTGTACAAAGTAGACATTAAAGTGCTGTTGGGTTATTAACCAACTTAATCTCATTTATGACTAGAGCTACATAATGACATCTGTATCTGACCTGCTGTGACCAGCATCTAGAATAGAAAATGACAGAAATACAAGCTGCCAGTCATCTCACTTATTGGCTCATTTATTTAGTTAACGCCCAGCTGCAAATCTAATTAACTGTATAATTATTTCTGCCACTGATTGCATTCAGGTTCAACTCTTTTTTTATTTAGATTTTTCAGATTTTTGCATTACATTAATTCAAAAATGCAATACTTATGTTTGTACATATAATACGTTTATTTTCCTTTTGAGGAAAAATGTAATATTTGTTCGTAAAACATTGAGATAAACAGCAACAGTAACAATCATAACACCAGGAACTTGATTAGCAGAATGAAAACCGTATTTCACTGTAATGTCAAGGTCAGGCAGCAGTAGAAAAACCCTTCCACAGGGATTAGACTGAGTGCTCTGGGTCCTCAGAAGAAGAGAAGAGGAGCAGACACTCATCTCTGCTTTCTCCACCACGACAGCAGCTGGGATTCCCAACAAGGACTGGTCAGATCCCACTCTGTCCAATCCCAACAGTGCATCTCTGTTGTGACACCAGGAAGTCGCAAACCTTGCCATCCCTTCCCACTTTTTTAATAATTTTTCTTCTGTTCGGTTCCAGCCAGCTATACTTCACCACATTTTATTTAAGTTATCCAAGAAAACAGTGGGGCTAGCTTAACAAAACAATTGACTATGTGATTCGTCTTACTGGCTACCCACCAAGCCGGCAAATAGATTGACAGTTTCATAAGTTACCCGCATTTGGCATGTTGGCAGGTGACAATACATGCCCTGCTCTGTATTTATTACACAAGATGGCACACTGACAACGTTAGCAGTTAGCCACGGTTCATACCATTGTTTCCTGGTATCTTAAACACTGGGTAAAATGTTACACCAGCAGCAACATTTATGGAATGCCCTGTAGGTGTATGGTGTAACATTTATTTCAAAACGCCCACAGGGAAAAAAAACATACTTTCATGCATGTTAAATTACTTCTGCGCATGGTTTATCTTCTACCGCACAACAAAATCACAAATGCGCGGGAAACTGCCGCTCCAAGTGTTAGGAATCAAATTTGTGTGGGTTGTGTTTTTGTTTGTTTTCCCTCCACCACCAGGTGGCGCCTGGTTCTCGTTGGCCTTCTCACACACCTGCGGATGGTTGCCTTATTACCGGAGGACTGTTAAGCTGCTGACTGCCACTACCTCGACTCTAGAGTGTTTGCCAGTTTTGGGTACTCTAGTTTTCCCCAAAGATTGTTTGGGCTTCACACTGAGCAGTGGATTCATCTCCACAAGAAACCGTTCAAGTACAGCAGGAAATCTAAGTTGCAGTCAGCTCCTCCGCTCCTCAAGGAAACACCTCAACCTGGGTAAACCCTGTCCGCCCTCCAACGAGCTAGTCTATTACTGGAACAACCCACACCGACTGGATTCAACGAAAGACACCTTTTTCTGGAAACGTGAGTCTTGTTGCCTTAATTCCCTTCTTCAAATCAAAGACACAAATTTCCCACTGAGCCTGAACTAACCGCAGAATCTTCCCCTACACTTTTCAGTCCCAGTTCAACAGTATTCAGAGCAGCACTGGACTCTCTCTCAACCTACTCACAATAAAACCTGTTAAACTTTTCCCTGGTCTCTCTGTTTGGTTTTCTGCATGTGGGTCACATCTTTAGATAAAATCATGACACCAAGAGGAGAAAATTGCTCTCCGCACGTGTAAGCTCCTACCACGAGTGCTTGGGATCTCACAGAGGGCACGATTTTCTATCCACATGCTCGAGGACGGCTACGCTCTCGAAAGCACCTTTGACCTCGGACTGATTTTGTCCCTTCCCGCAGGAAAATGTGTTTTGACAGGTTGGGCGGAGGTAAACCTCTTCTGTAAGTCTCCTCCTGATTGGGTCTTGTAGACACAATCGCACAGGAAGTAGTGTCAGGAAGCCTTTGACTGACAGCTCGTCATCCATAAGTGAAGACAACGGGACAGTGGGGGGACAGTGGCGAAGCCTTCTGCAACATTTGCGGTACATCGAGTAAGTAGTAAGCGGATAGAAAATCGTCCATGCAGTGAGATCCCAAGCATAATCCCCAGCGCTCCTGGGAGGAGCTGGGAGTAGTTTAACAAACATGAGAGTGTTTATTTTTGCGCGCAGGCATTTTGATATAAATGTGATGCAATACAGGTGAATCCCTGATTGTTGGAATCATGTTAAAAGAAAGGTGGATTAAGGAGATTGTGCTTATGAGCTTTACTTGTTTAAAGAAAGAAGCCAATGAAAGACCAAAGACAAAGAGCAAGCCACCAGCAGGATTGTCTACCAGGTTTAAACTGAGCCCCCAAAACTAACGCTGTCATGGTTTTGGTTCTGGAGGTCGGGAGAATATCAAACATGTTTGATTTTCTCCAGACCGACGTGGGCAAATCGTTCAGGGCGCATGTGCAAAGAAGGGTTTTTTCTTTTTATTCCTCCTCTCAGATGTAAACACAGCAGC
>NW_015151249.1:378693-381562 GCF_000732505.1 Cyprinodon variegatus | reverse complement strand
ATTACACATTGTTAAGATGAAAAAGTCGGATTTCTGCGTAATAACACCTATCATATATTCAGTGTTTAGAAACTCCAATTGCAAATTATTGTTTAAGGAAGTAATATTTTTTTTTTTAAGTTTATCTCCATGATAGCCTTGGGCCTCTTCCTGCTCCCACCGATAAAAAAAAGTCTCTGCTGTTACCTTTTCTCTCACTAAATGAGATAATCGTCTGAAATAGCTTTTTGCATCGAGTTATCTTGTAAAACATTTGAGTGCAACTAAAAAGCAAACAAAGAACGCTCAGAGGGAATACCTGACTGAAACTTCAAATCAAAACCAAATTATTTACACAGTTGTTGCTGGGAAGCTGTTTTGTTAGAGATGCAAACATATATCCAGATCTAATTCTTGTGGGGTTGTCGAGTGAATATAGAAATATTGGGGTATACAAACACATCCTGAGACTTAAATCCATCATGAGCACATACTCCCGCTCAGACAGACCCCATCTTACTTATTCATATCCATGCAGACACGTGCTCACTCACAGATAGATTTTACTTCTTGTGTGTGAGCCGTTAGGAACAAAGAGACGGCATGATGCAGGGCGATGAAAAAAAAAAAAAGCAATTATTCTGTGCAGGGCCCTGTACCTGGGGTTATAGCCTCGCCTCTGGAGTAAATAAGTCACTGTGAGCGTGTGTGCTCACACTGCAAATCTGAGCCAGGCTCACATTTGTCTGCATGCTCACACACACCCACACACACACACACATATGCATACTCCAAGAAGCTGGCAGAGGAACAGAAATTCAATCTTGCATCTTGCTGCAAATGTAGATCACACACGTCTGCGCTCTCTCAGTCAGACTCACTCCCCCATCCTTCTTCCTGTCATACAGATAGCCATTGCATTTCAGTAATGAATCTCTGTGTGCTGCATTCATACTTGACCACCTATAACACAAAGACTGTAGCCTAGAACCCCCTCTACTTTTCTCCGGTTCCTTCTCCTTCTCTTCTCTCGCCCTTTCATGTCTCCTTTCCTTGTCTCTGCACTCTGGTAAGAAATCATTCTGTCGCCGACCATAAAGGACGCAAGGACAATTTGACTTAAGCTTTGGAGAGAGGGTGAGAGACAGAATAAGAGGGAGCTCTTGTGTACATGTCAGTGTGGAGCTGTAATCTCTGATATAAATCTTAATATCCCATTCAGAGCTTTTCTTTATTATGGACCCTGATTTATTAGAAGGGATTCCTCTTCAATTTATCAAAATAAAGAATGAGCTGAAGGTTGTGGCCAGTCGGGCAGATTAAAGCAAACAGTCGACTGAGGCCTTATGCACATTATAACGACCCACTGAAAATGATTGTTTTTTAAAAATTTCTACTAAAACATATAAAGTAAATTATAACGTGAATTACAGTCTTCATGCAGACGACGGGGGAAATGTTTACTTTGCATGCAAGATTAATTATTGCACGATTTATGAATTTACAAACATCACGATTATACATCTTGTGAGAAGCCAATAGATGCATTAGCTTTGCATACAGAAATGTTTTGGACCATTGAAGGCAGCGATGTGTCTGACATCTACCAGAGGCGGAAGGCTGAAGTAAAATAAACGAAAAAACGAGCAAAAGGATGCAATTTGTTTCTCTGTGGATCAGAAAGATGTCTGCATGGTCCTCCCAACTGGATTTGGTAAATCAGGAATATGATAGGTCACAGCTGCTGCTGCGATTGGCTTAAACCTCGACATGGAAGGCCTGTGCTACTCTATGATTTACCCAAACAGCTCGAAGAGGCATTCTGAACATCGCTCTCTTTCCACAGGAGCCTTTCCAGATGGATGCAGTGTAGAATTCAAACTGAATTATATGCTAGGTTAGAGAAATTTACTAAAACCAACCTTAAACAGAGGGGGTGGACTCTATTATCGCAACCTCAACCTCTTTAAAGGAGAACAGAAGCTCTCGCCTATTCAACCAGGCCAACAATTCCCTCTAACGACCCCCCTTTCAGAGACATAGACAGGTATGGGGCATTGCAGGCCAACTATTCCCTCTAACGACCCCCCTTTCAGAGACATAGACAGGTATGGGGCATTGCAGGCTAACAAAAGAAGCTAAACGACCCCCATTCCAAAGGGGTGGACCCGTTCGTCCGTTTCTATTTGCATGTTTTCTAAACAAAAACAGGCATTGTTTTGGCTACTGCATAAAGCAACTCAACGCTATTTGTGACATTTGAATTGAAAAACATTCCTGGAAGGGAAGCGAAACGTCTTCAAAGTTGGAAACATAGTCCAGCTGTTTGCGGAGAAGTGATGCAACAGAGGAAAATGAAAGCAAGCAGGTTGTATCCACCTCTTTTTACATAGAATTAGTCATTTATTTGTTACTCTTTGAAAAGCTGTTCAGGATTTTCCTGCAGGACAGACATGGTAATGATTTAACCGACCAATCTGTCCGCTGTGACGAGACTGATCAGAATTCAACAGTCAAAGGGCAGAATGAGGTCACCGAAGTTGGTGCTATTGGTTCTGATCTTTGACCTCTGGAGCTGGTCAGTTATGCATCTGCTGCAGGGATATAAAGATCAATATGGGGGGGATCTGAATGTTCCACACTGCCTTTCACCAGTCTTCATTTGATGGTCACTCCCTGTGTAACGACCAACACTATAGGATGACAATACCACCGTGAAGAAAAGCAGGAACAGTTTCTAGCATCCATGGAAGCTGAATAGCCAGAAAATGTTGTATTTTTTTGACCATTAAATGAAGGTCAAACTGGCTGTTTAGATGAACTCTTCTATGATCTGAAGCTGTTTAACTTCCTCAAGTTTAAAGGAAAAGTCCGATCAGCAAGGAATAAT
>NW_015151249.1:374893-376772 GCF_000732505.1 Cyprinodon variegatus | reverse complement strand
CCTTTATGCATCGCAGATGCAATCCTAACTTATGTCAAACTGTACTTTAGCATTTTGATAAACATTTAACCTGATTTTTATGTATAACTTTCATTCTGCTCCTCTGCTCTCCTGACAGGTATTTCTTCTTAAGCAGATCAAGCTCATTTTCTTTTCATTTTTTCCTCCCCCCTGCTGAAAAAACCTTGGATCCCATCTTCCGTCTCATCCTTCTTCTTCTTCACGACCACCTCTCTGTTCGTTTGTCTTTAGTCTCTGTGTCATGGAGGTCTCCGTTGGGAGCATAGAGGTGACAGAGGTGTGTCCACGTCGCCAGGCTGTCTGCCTTTCTAATGAGCCTGAAACACAGGGGGTCGCCTCATTATGGAGATGAGAGGATCCAGGAGGGGCCAAAGGTGAAAGACCTTGTTAATAGGGTTCCCCTGTGTTACTCCACCTCACTCATTCTTTTTTTTTTTTGTTTCATTTTCTTCACTGCCTTTGCGAATATCTTCATCAAGGTGAGCTACAGCTAAAGGAGGCGTCCTTTCTGCTAACCATTTTTTTTTTTAACCATTTTCTTATCATCCTAAGGGATGCTTGAAGGGTTGCATCCTCTCTGCTGGGTACAGTAGCCTCTCTTAGCCCGGGGCAACCTCTGTTTGTCTCCTCATCTCCATCTCCCTTCCTTTATAGTTGTCAGCTGCATCCTACAGTAGAGGAGCCTGCATGTTCATCTGTGCAGATGTGTGCCACATGTCTTAAGCCTGTTTCAACAACAAACAGTTACCCTCCCACTTACTTTGAAGCCCTGCTTCAGTCGTCGGTCTTTTAAATGCAACATAAACTCAGAGACACAGCAATGACAAGATGAGACACTCAGTCTGCTCAGCTTTTTATTTTACTCAGCAGCCTGTGGCTTGTGTTGGTGAGGAAATGCTTGGAAAATATGTATATCATTTCTACTCACTTTATAGCAACATTTTTACCTACCTGCAGATTTATTCTGTGTTTGCAATTTAAAATAAATAGAAAAAGCTGTTTCGGAGAAACTGCAAAGTGGGGATGCTTTTTTATGCTGAACGAAAAAGAAAAAAGTAGCCACAGAAACTAAATAAAGGAGAAACTAGCTGAAGAACATATGACAATGTGATAGGAAGTCATCAGAAACTTCAAACTGCAGAAAACAATTTTAAATGTGAGTAAATTGATGCACCCAGTTTGGCTGTACGGCCAAAAGATACATGATATCAATAAAATACTTTCAACATGAGCGTTATACAGGTCAATGACCCAAGTGCCTGAAATGTAAGAAACAGACCATGCATATTGCTTTATGTTAATAGAATATATTAATTAGGCTATGTATACTTTCAAAAAAAATAAAATAAAAATCTACCATCCCCTTTGTTTTTTTTTTTTTTACAAGTCGACTACTGGTTAGGACCATAACTGAATCCTGGGTTCAGTCGGGTACAGAGGTGCGGAATCGGTCGGCAAAAATCAAGCTGCGAGAGGACCAGGCGGAGGGAGCTGCCTGTGGCTCATTCATTGCATTAATAAATGCCTCTGTAGCAGGCTTGGACTGGTAATCTGTGATACCGGGCCTTTGCCTTAAATCATACCGGCCCTAACACTTACTCTCCGGCTGAAGCACCTACCTGTGACAGTAAATAACTCAAGTGTCATGATTTTATCAAGAGCTCGGACCCACATGCAGATAAACCAATTCAGAGAGACCAGGTGAAAGGTTTAACAGGTTTATTGAAGAGATAATGCAGAATGAAGTGTTGCTCTGAACACTGCTCAACCAGAACTGAAAAGTGAGGGGAAGTCACAGTGGTTAGTTCAGGCTCAGTAGGAAATTTGATTCGTGAACTTGAAGAGTAGGATTTGGTTG
>NW_015151249.1:372841-374606 GCF_000732505.1 Cyprinodon variegatus | reverse complement strand
CTGCCACTCAGATTTCCTGCAGTACTTGAACGGGTCGTAGTGGAGATGAATCCCTTGCTCAGTGTGAAGCTCAAACGATCTCTTGGGGAAAAGTAGATTCAAACCTCCAGTTTAAATCCTCAGCTCAGTTTGAAGCTCAGATGATCCTTCCAGGGAGAGAAGGTCCGAAACATCCAGTTTGCAGGATGACTTCCTGCCGAGACAAAAAGCAAGATTAAGACTTAGGTTGACAAGAACTTAGTTTGACTCAGCAAAACTCAGCTTGAGTACCCAAAACTGGCAAACACTCTGGCGTCGAGGTAGTGGCAGTCAGCAGCTTAAGAGCACTACGTTAATGAGCAAACCATCTGCAGGTGTGTGAGGAGGCGGACTAGAACCAGGCGCCTCCTGGTGGAGGAAGGAAGACAAACACAGAAACACACAGACTGGAATCCTGACATCAAGTAGCTCAAGAAGTAATACATTAAAACCGCTTTATAGTAGTCTTGATGATGATTGTGTTGTGATGCTGGAAGATGGATCGAGATGCTCGCGTTAGTTTTATTTTTGTGGCCATGTGAGCCTGGCAGTAACACTGTATTTTGATCATCCAATCTAGTTTATGACTAATTGGGGTAACAATTAAAAATAAAAATTAAAAAAACCCTGTAAACCTACATCTGCCACTGGCAATGTTTAGTTATTCTTCATGAACCCTTGGCTTTGTATTAGATGGTCTAAGTTCAGTGATGAGCAGCAGGCTCACTCACACTGCATGAGCAGCTCATTAAGAAATAAAAAAAGACCTGGAAATGTGCCTTGTTATCTCGCTCCTCAACAGTGGATCGTTTCCCAGACACATATTCTTCTTTCTTGTTCCTTTTTTTCTGGCCTGCCAGTCAAAGGCTCACTGGCTGCCTTTGGTTGCTAGGTCAAATGAAATGATTACACAGACAGCCTTCCATTGGTCCGGTCAGGTGGCATGCAGATTACAGCTGCCATGCTGTTTCAGCATCTGCCAAAGAGGAAAAGCTCACACAGAGATGATTGTGAGGCTGCTGTTGCTAGGAGACTTTTTTTTAGCTATCAGTGGTAGTCTTTTTAAGCATTTGTCCCCTTAACCTCTTGGATGCCGAAAGAATAAGGATGTATTTTGACAAAAATGCAGGAAAATCCAGTAGTAATTCTGTTAAAAGCATTAAAATGTTCTAAAAATGACACTAGAACAGAGCTGCTATGGAATGCTTTGGTTTGAAGCTTACTTATGTGTTCCAATGGCCTAATCAAAGTCCAATGACCTATTGTTAGTTTAAAGCGAGGATCTATGGCAGGACGCTACATATACTGCTCTAGTATGTTTCACAAGTATGTTTCTTTTCCAATTGATCCATATTTATTCTGCTTGCTCTCGTTCTCCTAGAGTCCACACTTTCCTGTGTTCTTCTCAAGAACATGTTAGGCGAGGACATAAGTCTGTACTCGCGTTCTTGTTAATAGAGAAACAGTCATAGTTTGACTTTAAAACTTTGGATCTGGGAACGAACATCTGCAGAAGAAGACTGTGAATAAAAGAGAGGATACCCTATTAGCTTCAACTAACTCGGCTCCTGTTTCCCCAACCACTAATAAAGTCACCATGCATCACACCTCAACGATTAAAAAAATTACATTAACAGCCATTGGCTTAAATGTGGATTTCTTCTGTTCTTGCAGTTTAGTTTAACAACATTAATTGCTCAATTCAATTCAGTTTATTTCTATAGCGCCAATTCACAACACATGTCAA
>NW_015151249.1:370242-371681 GCF_000732505.1 Cyprinodon variegatus | reverse complement strand
ATCACAATAGTTTTCCTTGTGTTTTTTGCAGAATTTTTATAGTAAAGTTTTTAAGAGATGGTGTAGAATTTATAGCAGTTGGTTCTACGTGTTTGTATTTTTGAATACATAAGTACTTTTAAATGCATTTACTTTTTAACACTTAACTTACCTGTAGGTGAGTAAGATTTGACTATGAGTATCAATACTTTTACTCAAGTACTACTGTTAAGTCGTAGTAGTTGAGTCCACCACCGCCATTTAGGAGCGTGATTTAAAATGTATTTTTCAAATTGAGTGTTTCAGTTGATTTATACATTAAACTTCCACTTTAAATTTAAACATTAAATTGAAATATTTGTATTTCTTTTTTAAGTAGCCACCCTGGTCCTGCATAGGTATGCATATATGGTCACAGTTCTGGGTTTTTTTGTTTTACAGAGAATCAAATTATCTTCTGGTACTTTTTTTGTTAAAGAGTAGATATGCAAATGTATTATTGTGTTAATGTTTAAAAGCATGAGGGTGAACAAGATGTGCACGGCATTGACGGATTGTTAGTATGTGCAGGACCCTGTGTGCAAACCCTCCCTGCAGGGAGCTGGAATCGTCTGTATTTATGGGGACTTTCTGGGTTGTTTGTGCTGTCTATAAAGAGCACTCTTCACGTGAGCCGCACTGATGATAGATAGTCACTTATGCTGCAGCTGACATCCAATCTGGCACCAGCGATTTTGAAGCCCTCACCTCTTGATGTGTTTCTGTGAAGCCGTCGGACCCCCCTCGGCTCAAACACAGAAATCCCATTTTGTGTCACAGGGCAGTGAAACGAGGCTGTTTCTGAGTATGTCTCTGTTTTTTACCACCTTTTGTGTGTTTTGTTTTTTTCAGAGGGTCCGCAGGCGTAATGCATACGCACCAATTTTTCAATTTCACACAATGTTTTTGATGTTATTTTTGTTTTTATGTTTTTCTTTCTGTTGGAATGATTACGGGTCTGAGGCAAATAAGCGGCTCTGCCAACCTTCACATTCGTTTTTGGCTGCTTTCAAAGAAGGACACCTGGTGGTTTATCCAATTTCTTTCCAAGCTGAACAAAGACCCCAGTAAAAGCTTTTTTTTTCACCAACTAGACGTCTCTATCTTTTTCCGCAAATCTACATCTCCCCATTTCTCTTGTCCAAGTGGTAACTTCTTCTGTCATTAAATGTTTGCTGCCTCTTTTTGATGCCTTTGAGTGATGGTGGGATCAAACCACGAGCAAGACACATGAACACACCACCTGTACACGCATGCAGTGTGTCATTAGACTTTTAGACAGTAGACCATCGATAACACCAAACCAAAAATACTGCATATTTACACCATGTATATTAAAGGAATAGTACACCCAAAACATGATTAGCCTTCATTTTCTACTCACCCCCATGCTGAACAACACTCTGGAGTACTTTTTTGAT
>NW_015151249.1:366811-368594 GCF_000732505.1 Cyprinodon variegatus | reverse complement strand
AGGGCTAGGCGGAGGCAGAGCTTGATTTGAGAGTTGGCAGATAACAGATTTGAGTTTCCTTCCAGTATCTTCTGAGAGCGGGCAGGCAGATTACTGGCAGAGAAACTCTTCAGGGTTTCAGGTTTCAGGCAGGTTCAATCTAGGAAGCAGAGAGGAGAAAACAGATCAGGTTCAGGCTTTCAGGGAGTCAGAGGTTCAGACAGGCTGGTTGGCTCAGGCTTGCTAACCGTTACTGGCAAACACTCTGGCGCTGGTGAGAAGTCCTCTGCCTCCTTAAATACGGATCTCCTGATGAGCAGACGAGCGACAGGTGGTGCAATCACCTCCGGCTCCAGGAGATCTCGTACGCCCTCTGGTGGGGAAAGTGGACAGACCTCCAGATCCGAACAGTATTTGGTTGATTTTCCTTTAGAAAACCATTTATCTGGATCAGAATTCTTTATATAAGCAAACACGGTTCTGGTGTAACTCTGGTGAATATTCTGTCACTCCTAGAGCTGAATTGATAACAGGTCATTTAAATGTTTCTTGCTGTCTTATAACCACAGCACACATTTTGGGACCACTGCCAAAGCTCACTGTTGTCCTTTTTCATTAATGACAGTTCTATGATCATGTGTGTTTAGGTCTATGGATCTGTTGGTACATCCAGTGCCCAGGTGTTAAACCTCTTGCTACTGATTTGGTGAAGTTACAGACTTTGGACTTTGGACTTTGCCTTGTTTTGTCCAGTCCAAAACCAAAACTTTTTGCTCCATAGGTTTGGTTTGCATTCAAACTAAACTATTTTTCAAGCGGACCACAACTTACAATAGTCACTTGAGTGACGATGGTTGCTTTGGATAGAAAGGACAGCACCTCTGTTTTGAATATTCAAGCTTTTATTACAGCTGCAAAACCACTGCTATTATGTGCTATTGGTGTTTATAACTGGTTTCATTACTCATTTCATTCACCTGCCTATCTCTGCCCATTTTTCATTACCGTTCATCTGATCCACCTACTTCAGCCCCTATTTAACCAGCCTTCAATCACTCATCAGTGCCAGATTATTAAAGATTTGGTGAGAGTTTCTATAGCAATCCGGAGTGATTCTGATTACCTGATCCTGACCCGTTCTGCCTCTGGACCTCTGAGCCTGCCTGTTTCCATTCTGATCTGTTTACCTGACCTGTCCTCGGACTCATGCTGGATTCTGCCTGTGTACCGAACCTGGAAGTGTTTCCTGACATCTTCTGGATTTCCAATCGGTACCCTTACGGAACTCTGATCTCCTGGCTCTGACCACCGAGCACCTTTTCGACACCGGCTTTGGCTTAGATCTCTGGATTATCCTGCTTTCCTTCGTCTGCTCGGTTCCAATCTCCTGCTTGTTCTACGGCCTCCGGGACATCAGCTTGTGTGACTCTCTCGGCAACGCCTGCCACATCTTGTTTGCTGCCGAGTGGCTTGAACCAACCTCATCCTCAGGGCACGAACTAAACTACATGACCAGGTTTTAGACTCATACGTTAATTACATAGACCTATGTTCTCCTCCTGCAGAGGTTCTTGCCTTAGATTCCCTTGCTGTTCTCTGCAGATCTGTCATAAATGAAAGCTTGGTTAAACTAACTGTGTCAAATACTGGGTCCTTTTGTTCTGAGCCTAACATGTGAGTACCTAAAGCAGCTTATTCCATATAGATTTCCAGACTTTTTATCTCTAAATTTAAAACAGTTTCACGGAGATCCTCTAGCCTGGGTGCCATTCCGAACTTAGTCCCGCCCACAACGTTTGAGGTC
>NW_015151249.1:364631-366337 GCF_000732505.1 Cyprinodon variegatus | reverse complement strand
AAACACGCCCCATAATCACAGCTCTATGGAGCAGTATCAGACTCATATTCTGACTAGAATTGAGTAGGACTACGTCAGGCTAGAGATCCTCTGCATTCCAGCTATAGTGTAGCAACTGACAGTAGAACAGGTACCGATAATACCTTAACTACTACAGTGGTTTGCTAGGTCTGCAGAGAGGCACTCTTTCAATATGCAGGTCTAATCCAGGTTGGTTTGTATTCATAAGGGGTTGAGACCACCTAGAAAAGAGGGTGTCAGTCTGTTTATTTGATCCGGACCAGCGTTCTCTGGACTTTATTGCACAAAAGGTCCAGACCAAAGGGGGAGACAAAGACCGGTCCATTTAGAACAGACCTCACATAACTGTCTGGATACACCTTAAATATTCTACCTTATCGGTGAAACAAACCCACAGCTTGATCCTGCTGTCCCTATGCTTGACAGTTTGTACAATGTTTTCATATATGACAGCCTCACCATGACTAATCTACCTACTTTTCTCGTTTTTCTTGTCTAACAAGTCTAACCAGTCAATCACTCCATAAGCATTTAGTTTGAACATGTGGGAAATTCACATTTGAAACAGTCCAAATCACAACCCTAATTGCCATTGTATCATTTAATCAACATACATGTGCCCCCAGGAAAAAAATGACTTAAACCAAAAGCATCGGCACTGAGAGAAATGGCAATGAGTGACACAGAAAGTGGAGGATGACAATCAGTATAACAGGAACAGAAAATTGGAAAACACCTTAAATTGTGTGTTTCACCTCTATCTGTGTGCAAAGCCTTTGTTAGTTGTTTTTTTTAACATTATTTCTGTCTCAAAAGATGTCTGATTTTGTGTAACTTGATTTTTTCACCTCCACAAACCCTGCTATTTCTGATTTGTTGGCTGTGATTTCCCTTTGAGGCTTCCTGATCACAGCGCACCAGAAACAGATTTTTCCATCCTCCCTGCTGCCTTGCAAGCTTCAACATATGTCCTGCAACAAAGGCGACATGATAGCTAATTGACAGAGTTTCTAGACACACATAAAAACTGCTTTTAGTGACTACTTCACTTTTTCCATTGAAGCGGCTCTCCCTCGCCACTTTTCCTCTTGCATGTGATATTTTCAAGCTCACCTTTTAGGAGAATGCCAAGACGTGACTAAAAAGAACGTCAGAGCCGGGATATTGTGGGCTTAAGCAGCTGGTGATAATAACACTGCACTGAGTCACTAATGGATCTTCAACAAAAAAAAAGGCTTTTGTATTCCAAGAAACAGCTTGACCTCCTCTTTCATTTCATCTTTTGTCAGCCAGAGTGCCTCCCGCCTTTTCTCCCCACATTTCCTCAGTGATTCTACAGAATTCAGAGGATTTTTTTCAAGATTTGAGAGAAACGTATTAATTAATTAGAAAATATTTGTCTGACAAAAAAATCCTTTGTGTTCTCTGATCATTGTGAGGATATAATACTTGTTTATTGGTTAGAATAAAATGTTAAATTTGTGTTATTTAATTTTAAAGCATGTTGCTTTAGAGCTATGAACTCTTTATTTTGTCTTTCGGGGAAAATTCTATAGGATTTCCTATTTAAATTTATTTCAGTGCAAACAAGAAGTGATGAAAATATTTTTTTCAAAATGAAACGTTAAACAGAATGAAATTACACTTAATGTAAAATCTTTGGGGGCTATCTTTGCTAAAAGCTA
>NW_015151249.1:360879-361648 GCF_000732505.1 Cyprinodon variegatus | reverse complement strand
GTGCAACTGCACGCTTTGATTTTTGTTGACAACAACTATGCCTCACTTAACATACGTCACGCACTCCGTTGCTCTTATTGCATTTTTTTTCCTGGTTCCTTCGAAACACGCCCCATAATCACAGCTCTATGGAGCAGAATCAGACCCATATTCTGACTAGAATTGAGTAGGACTACGTCAGGCTAAAAAATCACGCAGCTTTTTCAAATCACAAACCTTTTTCAAATCACGCGAGAATGTGTACATAACAACAAAAATAGCGCCGGCAACGCTTGTGGGTCTTTTTCAGTGAAAGTCGGTGATTTTAAAGTAATCTTGGGTGATAAATAATTTTTTTTTGCCCGGTGGGCAAATGCAATGAAATTTGTACTCTTGCGACAGTAAAAACCACTTGCCCCAGGGCGAACGGCAATGGTTAACATCCAGCCCTGGCAGCCCAACAAAGCCTGGATTTTGTTTAGAAAACATGCAAACTGAAACGGACGAACGGGCCCACCCCTTTGGAATGGGGGTTGTTTGGCTTCTTTTGTTGAAACTGGTGTAGAAGCTGTTTTATTGTCTTATATATATCCTTAAACGTGGCCCTATACTTACTTAGCAACAAAACAGTACATACTAAAGGTCAAGTATGAGTTTTAGCAATAATAAAGTCCCTAATGCCTTATTTGTACGTAATTAGATGATGTATGAGGAGGTTTGGCAAAACAGAGAACATCTGTATAAACATTCTTTGAGGGTCGGAGTGACTTTGACGCAGACCAGCCCACGT
>NW_015151249.1:353232-355244 GCF_000732505.1 Cyprinodon variegatus | reverse complement strand
CTACACTGGAAAACAGGCCAAGCTCCAACATCTAGAAACAAAGGTGTTGATGGCAGCAGCACAGCTGATATTTCTCTCCAGGATGGAGTAAATAATCAATATAATAAGAAAAAAGAGGCTGCAATGATACTAAATCATTTCCTTTCCTAAATGAAAGCCAAAAGATATAAAACATTTACACCATAATTACATTTTTGGAGATATACTTGTGTTCAACACACTGTGAGCAGAAGGTCCTGGTGGTGAAAGCTGATGACACCATGAACCTTTAAACCTCCAGCAGCCTGAAAGGAAGGCTCTTCTTTTGTCTGAAGTGTTGAATCTACGCAATGACTCTATAATGTTCGATAACACTGAGTTTAGTGATAACAGCTTTGGTTTCATCAGACCCATTAGCTGAGCGAGGATGATGGAATCTAAGTGTGTTTGCTAGGAAGAGTAGCTTTATGATCATCTAAGCCTTCTTTGCTCTATGGTCTGTGAAATAGGCCCACTGGAGAAGGACCTCATTATCACCACACCTCATCCGTGTAAACAATCCCACAAAGTGTACATACAGGCACATCCACCCCGCGTTCAGCACGTACATTTAGAGCCACTCTGCTGCTGCAGAATCCTCACAGGGAGGGAATCTCTGCGCCGCCGCTGTCTCTCCTCTGATCCCATGCTGATTTTCACGCTGTCCTTGCCGTGATAAAATGGCAGGAGACACAGGAAGCGAGGGTTCCTAATGTGCCCACGCCACAGCGGGGGTGCAGCGCCAGCATACCTGCTCCCCCCCTCCTCAGGCCTGGCTACATACATCCCCGCTAATTGGATAAAGTATGACAGTAATGCTCTATCAGCTCTCCAAAGCAAAAACATGCACTAATAAATAGTGTGTGAGAGAATTAGAGCTTTCGCCATCATAACAAGATTAAAAGAGATCATGAGTGGCAGAATGAAGTGAGTGCGAGGGCTCGTCGATGAGAGGAGGAGCAGGTTGCTGACCTCGGAGATGCGGACCGGCACCATGCCTGGAAACTCCGACACAGTAATTAGCCTGCAGACTGAGCTGCACATCAGCAGCCAGACTAATAATAGTGTCATTGCTATTAATAATGAGAGTGATAACAGCGTTCGTAATTATGACAGTCGCAATCATAATGATGTAAATCATGTTACGACTAAGCACTTTAATCGCATAAGAGTGTGTCTGTGTGTATTTGTTGCTAGAATAACATGAAGGTGATGGATTAATTGAGGATGTGTTTATGATTTAATGTCATTAAGGCTCTGTGTGTGTTCGTTTCATTATGGTTTATGTAACAACAGCTTTGTTGTGGGAACCATCAGTCTTGTCGTGGCATCGTTTGGCTTTCTGTCCAGAGCTCACAATCCTCCCATTCAGATTAAATCCTCCCAGAAAAACAAACATAAGAGTCACTTTGAAAATATAGCTTAGGATTTTTAAAGTGTGTCTGTTTGTTTGTTTGTTTACCTTCTTAGAGGCTGAAGGTAAGGGATAAAGGCAAACATTGAAGTTTAATGCGTTAAAACCACTCCGATCTAAAGCGTCATTATAGGGGTTCATGTAAAATAGGTTTATAAACTCAGTGAACATCAATTATTTGCCTACAGAAAACAAACAGATCAGAATCAGACATACTTTAATAATCCCAGAGCGAATTTACTTTTGTTACACGCTCCAGATATACAAACATTTTTATATATATATAAATATGCAACAAAACACACAAGATAATATAAATATATACACATATAACTCTTCTATATATATATATATATATATATATATATATATATATATATATATATATATATATATATATATATATATATATATATAAATATGTGCATATGCATAACTATAAATCCATATCATTTACATAATGAAGTTTGGAGTTTATACCAATAATTTTTTGTAGTATAATATAAAGATGACTTGATTTGACATGAGTAATTATACTCCAGGTTATCCTGATCTATCTCTATAGTTCTGCTGCTATAGG
>NW_015151249.1:348223-350473 GCF_000732505.1 Cyprinodon variegatus | reverse complement strand
AAATCAGGCAGCAAAAAAAGGAATCCAAAAATCCAACATAAGAATTGAACACTAACCAGGAGCATGGAAACATCAGGGGAAAAAGTCATGAGGAGCCAGGGTAGGATGAAATAAGACGAGGAACCAGCAAAGAGGGACTGTAGAGGGAGTGTATTTATGGCTGACTGAACAAAGGTAGAACTAATGAGCTGATAGGGAGCAGGTGTGACTAAAGCTGATGAGGAAGCCAAGGGAAAAGAACACAAGGGGGCGACAGAGGACAGACAGAAAAACCTAAGAAACTTAAATGAATCCAGACACACCAATAAAGCTAGGAAACAAGGAAAAACCTGGCTAAACTTGAAACTGAAAACTTAGAGAAAAACCCACATCGCTACAGAAACGAGTTTATTTCATGACTGCACTATCACCCACTTACAGTAAAATTCAGAAGATCGATTACAAACTGATTTAAAATCTAATTTTAGAATAATGCTAGGCTTACCGCACCGTGACGTCACTATACTTACTATATTTGGGCAAAAATGGCCACTCTCAGACTCAGTTATCACGACGAAAATTATTTTTATTTTTTACTGAATAACACTAAATTCATTAAATCACCATGAACGTATTAGTTTTAGGTATAAATAAGAATCCATTGATTATTCCTATCTGACCGGACTTTTCCTTTAAAACGTTTTCTTGGCAGTAATTCTAGATAATTATACTCTAGAAAACTGTCATGTTTGTCTTAAGGGATCTAACCCACATGCAGAACACTCGAGGCTGGGAAAAAGTTCAAAAGGTTTATTGAACAACAATGTAAATAAACACAGAGTCTGGGTTTTATCGGGTCCGGTTCTGTTCACGACTGGTTTCACTGCAGAGAGGGACAGATTGGTTAGCTGACGTTCTGGTAATCTTGCAGGTTGAGTGAGTGTAGGTCTGTACCTGTTCAGAGGTTGAGCAGATCGGCAGAAGGGGGGAACCAAGAGGGTCGAGAGTCTGTTGGCAGGCAGAGGGCTAGGCAGAGGCAGAGCTTGGTTTGTGATCTTGCAGATTCGGATCTGAGTTTCTCTTTCAGTTTCTTCTGAGAGCGGGCAGGCAGGTATTTGACAGATTGACTTTCCAGGGTTCTTCAGAGATCAGACAGGCTGGTTTCAGACTGAGAAACTCTTCCAGAGTTTCAGGGTTCAGACAGGTTCTTCCTGGGAAGCAGAGAGGACAAAAAACAGGTTAGGTTCAAGTCAGGTTTTCAGAGACACTCTGGCCCGGAGTGTTGCTCTGCCTCTCCTTAAATGCTGGTCTCCTGATGAGCAAACAAGCCGCAGGTGTGGGCGTCAGCTCCAGGAGACCTAGGGCGCCCTCTGCTGGAGAAAGGTGGACAGACCTCCAAATCCCAACAAAAACGAGCTCAGAATAAATCATTTTCCGGTCTAAAATAAAAAAAAAAAAAACATGAGCATGTGAGTTTCTTTCCAAACCACTGGTTATTTTCACTATTCATCAAGTTGCTCTTTTTTTCATCAGCCCCACTACCCTGCTGTGTCCCACCTTCTGCTAAAGTTAGGGAACATGATGTTCTCTTCTTCACATTACTTTCTTCCCATGCGGATAATTCTTAGCAGAACCAGTCGACCTTTTCCCAGCGCCTCTCCTCATTGCTTCCCCTTGACCTTTTATTTGGTTGCAGTGTCTGGTTCGTCTTCTTGCCTCACCCTGAAGTAATAACTCAACCTACTGGTGGATGATTTATTTAGTTCCTTTGCAAAGGGCACAAGTATACGGACCCACACTTCCACACGCTTTTCTCTACTTTAACTTTCTCTTTCTATGTGTTTGCTTTTAT
The DNA here is from genome assembly GCF_000732505.1 of Cyprinodon variegatus. Taxonomy (NCBI): domain Eukaryota; kingdom Metazoa; phylum Chordata; class Actinopteri; order Cyprinodontiformes; family Cyprinodontidae; genus Cyprinodon; species Cyprinodon variegatus. Next base: position 348,642 of record NW_015151249.1, on the reverse strand, counting down.
CCCAAAAGACCAAACCCATAAACACACTGAAACTCAGAGCAGTGCAAATACGCTGCTACCTTTGTTGCTGGCCTACAAGCAGGTCTCTTCTAAACAGATAAACAATGCAAAACGTTGGCCTTTTTGTTTCACAATATGATCCTTAAGTTGTTTATATAGCTAGAGCTTTTTTATGATGTTTTAGCAAAATGCATTCAAGAATTATAATCTGTATCTACAGTTATCTATTGGATAGTTCAACCCAATGTAGAAATGAACTACGAAAACATTTGGGGTATTTTGTTTTCTTAAATGATTGTTTTCATTTACTCAGATAAACCTTAATTAAGAAATCTGCACAGCCTAATTCCTTCATTAGTCACCTAATTAGTAAAAAGCTTCCATGTTATTTTGATGTAATCCAGCCAGTGGCGCCACCA
>NW_015151249.1:346223-347308 GCF_000732505.1 Cyprinodon variegatus | reverse complement strand
GCTGGAGGTTTTTTCCTGTTGAAAGGGAGTTTTTCTTTCCACTGTCGTTACAAGCATGCTTGGTGTGAGGGATTGCCTTCGAGTCAATGAGGCGATGCAATCAGCTGGTTTTCATTGGATACAAAAGTTTGAACCAATCTGACTGGATGATCTTGTTGAATTGTATATGTAAATTGCCTTGAGGTGATATGTGTTGTTAGCCTGATAAACCAGACTAAATGTGAGATTAAATGTTTAATTTAGTCTGGCCCCGATAAATGAGACATCGGAAGATTGTTGATGAGAACAACCCGTTGTCTACCAAACCATGTCTATGCATGAACTTCCTGCTTCATGTAGTAGAAATACACAAATCTAAGTATGGGAAGAGTTATTAAATTAAAGCCCTCCATAGTAGTGGGGGGAAAATTACTGATCTAACCAGCAGCAAAAGAGATGAAGCCTCAAAAGAAATACAGGCTGTGCAATTAAATCTTCCTCCTGGTCAATATGGTGCATTTGTTCTAAACAGACTTTTTTGGGCATCTCAGGCAGATTCAAGTTTGTTTTGAAGGGTCTTTGATAAAAAATTGCTGTTTCATCTTTAAAATTTTGTGCGGAAGCTAAACAGCAGTCCAGATCAGCTTTCCAAATTCAAAGTGAGGAATTCTTAGACTAAACTGTGGCCCCTGAGGCAAACTCTAACTTTGGTATTGCTGCTGCTTGAGAGCTGCTGCCACCTACAGCTGAAACGCTCACCGTCTGCACCTGCTAATGAATTCAGCTCAACACGGAGCAGCTGGGAAAAAAAAGCCTCAGGCAATTGGAAACAGAGGTTCCTAAATCTGCTGCATTAAACCTCAATCATACGCTAGTTAGGCTGACTGACAGTGAGTTGAAACAGAGGCGCAAGTCACTAGATTAGAAAGGGGCTGAAAGAGGTGAAACTTGAAGAGTCACTTATTTGGCAGGTCTTTTCTCATAAAACCCTAACAACTGTGAAATTCCCTTCACCGTCCATGTATCCTCCAGGATTAAAGTGAGAATCCTGGAGAGCTGTTTGAAAATGCTGCAAATATTCTTTAACCCCTTGAACCCTACGGACC
>NW_015151249.1:342904-344313 GCF_000732505.1 Cyprinodon variegatus | reverse complement strand
TGATGATGAAGAATCCCAGTAGCAGTCGGCTGTAAACTGTAAATGAACGGAGAGCCTCTCCGACTCAAGGCAACTCAACCTATACCTTCCTACACTGTTCAATTACTTCCCTTTCTTCCGTTTAATCCCTTCTTATCATTTTCCCCTTACTTTCCATTATGTTTCACTCCAGTCTCTCTTTGAAGCCGATACCATCAGAAGCGGGTCAATCTCAGCTGTTTGTGAATGTATGTGTGCCGAGGTGATGATGTGGAGATGATGTGTGATGGAGGAGATGAAGAGAGAAATTTACATTATGTTTGATGTGACTGAGCCGGGCGCTGTGTTCATTAAGGTGCTCTCAGGGCTTTGAGTGTGATCAGATGATCTCATGATAATACAGCCCTAATAGTTAATGGCAATTTAACCTCCTCCAAACAATTTGTGCCCATTAGAGGAGCTGCTTCAGAAAAAGGAAAGATGGGAGATAAGGACCTTTTTTTTTTTACCCAAAACTAATTGAATTGTCTTTTTATTATATTCTCTGAAGAAATGCTGCAGTTTGAGCAGCACACTGATTCTAACTCTTAAAAAGATGTATAATCTAGTTTGCAGGGGCAGAAAGAAAGATTGTAAACTCAAGAAATCGTTTGTCTGAACCTGAGAAAGCAGATTAAGCTGTGAATACACTACAAGTTTTTTGCATTTTTCGAGCCGATTCTCGAGTCCTGCGAAAATGTTTCGATCGGGCCGACTTTCAGCCTGATCGTGCGTTGTGTAGTATACTGGGGGTAATGAGGGCCGATCAGCCTCTAACGACCCCCTCCCCATCAGGAATCGTAAGGTCGGGAGAAAATCAAACATGTTTGTAATTCAGTCGGCCGTCTTAAGGTGGTCGTGGGCAAATCGCTCAGTGTGTTGGGATCTGGAGGTTTGTCCACTTTTCTCCACCAGAGGGCGCACGAGATATCCTGGGAACATGAGCTGACTGCTACACCTGTCTTCTATCTGCTCATCAGGAGGCTCCTACTTAAGGAGGCGGAGACTGACACTCCAGTGCCAGAGTGTTAGCCAGTAATGTTAGAGCTAGACCTGAGCCAACCTGCCTGATCTTTTCTCTGAGTTTTTGTGTGATCCTGCCTGATCCAGTTTATTTCTCTCTCTCTGCCTACAGAACCAGATCTGTCAGAAAACCTGAAACCTGGAAGTAACTCAGTTCTGGAATCTGCCTGCCTGCACTCGATCCGTCTCTGCCTTAGCCCTCAGCCCTCTGCCTGCCGACAAACCTCTGGACCCTCTGGGTACCCACCTCCTGCTGATATATTCAGCCTCCAAAGCAGGTATTAATTCGATCATCAAACCATAGTGGTGATCCCCCCGTGACCAGTTGGACCAACCCAGTTCCAGTGCACAATTGTAAAACTTGTGAA
>NW_015151249.1:339725-341713 GCF_000732505.1 Cyprinodon variegatus | reverse complement strand
AACACTTTACCACAATATCCTACTTTTTTTATTGCCTTTCCACTTAAAACCCTTAAAATACTTTAATACTGCGTCCACCTTAGTTGATGACTGTGGAAGGGGAGCGCCTGTTTGTGTGTCTCGTCTTGTTTAGGTGTGCGTTTGTGTCTGTTGGGGGGGGAGTTCAGCCGCCTGTACATATGCACCAGTGTAGACAAGGCTAACATGAAAGCTCTCAGACACAAAGGGGCTAATATATGTATAGAAGGGCCTCTGTGTCCCAGTCTTATGGAAATACGGTCTAGCTCAGTGTCTCCATGCTTCCTGGTAATGCCAGCTGCTAAACCCCAAATGGACCATTATGTGTCTGTGGAGCTGGAGGTCAAGGGACCCCTGATGGAAATTAGGGACGGGGGGTGGGGCTGAATTAATTCAACTTAGGTGTAGTAATATCCACCGAAATAGGATGTGTGCATCCTGCGACGCCAACGCCTCAGAAATGCATACAGCCGCTTACTGCTAAATATGCAGACATGTATATAGGGTAAACATGCACCATGCAGAATGTGCATGCATGATTAAGTGCAGTGGATTCAAATTATAGATGCTGTACGAAACGCAGACAAACATAGACCCACTTATCTGTGACTCCAAAGACCATATTAAAGCCAAGTTTGTCCCATAATCTGCAGCGGCTGCATGCTTTGGAGATCCCTGCAGTGATTAGAGCCTATTTGCTCCAGTCTGACCCTATTTTCCAGACTTAATCAATTTTTCCAGCTAGATGTGAGGGCTGCTGCTGAAGACTGTGGATGGAGGCTGGATTTAGAGAACGGTTGGATTAATCTACTCTTTATAGACAGAGATAGGTGTTATAATAGATGTGTACTGTTTGCAGCCTGTATTCATTAGTGGGTTCTCACCAGTCTGTCCCTCTCTCCCCTCAGCAGTTCTCTGTAACCTTTCCCTATCTCTGGCTGTCAGCTCTCACCTCCAGCCTTTCTCTCCGTCTTTACTACAGCTGTCTACAACTGCACCTCGTCCCATTTCTTCCCACCTTCTCTTCTCCTCCTTTTCTGCCTCAGCTTTCATTCCTGCCCTTTCCCCGTGCAGTGGTCTCTCTCTCTCTCTCAGATCTGCATATCTCTGGCCATAATTGACATTTTCTATTTGCCAGACTCTTTTTTTTTTTTTCTTCAGTAAGTAGGCTGCCAACCGGCGTCGCCAAGGCAACTGCGATAGGTCCATGTGCCTGGTGAGAGAGGGAGATGGGGGAGAAAAGGGAAGGAGAGTGGGGTTTGCCCACTCTTAACTGGCTCCTCAGCTCCTCCTCACACGCCCACATCGCTCCCCTGACCTGACAGGACCCACGGCGGCCCACTTAGGGAATAGTTAATAAGCAAAAAATAATCATGAGGGTAGTGTTCAATAAGCGCATTTAAGCTAATTTAAGGAATTAATGAGCATTTTACGACCCCCCCCCCAGGCAAAAACGGTTAGTCATGAGCTCTATGTACACACATATAATCCCTCAATATGTCGTGTCCACATGGATTAAGATACAGAATATAATCAAACATAAGGACGTTTAATATAGCTTGGTGATGCATGTTTGCCTGTAGACGGTGCACCACTCTATCCTTCCTGGTTCTGCTTTATTTCAGAAATTCATCTGAGTTTTGAAAACGATTTACGATCGTGCGCAAATTGATCTGATACAGGTTTAAACAGTTAACACTGATTTTAGTCGGTTTTAGTTAGTTTAGTTACATAGTTTTCTGTTGAAAGCAACAGCTAAGGCAGTTAGCTGTGACTGTAAGTAGATGCTGAGAAAGAAAAGGGAATCTGCCTGTAGGCCTGATGGTTCAGGGAAAGAGGAAGGATCTTTTATTAAACCTGAAAAGCGTATAACTCTGTCAGGTAAAGGAATTTCACATGCTAATTTGTTACCAACTACAACAAATGCTGCAGGTAGAGTTCTGATGAAAATTAAAAAGAGATATATCTCT
>NW_015151249.1:336701-337978 GCF_000732505.1 Cyprinodon variegatus | reverse complement strand
CCATTCTATGACATCTTACCTTTACAGACGTACCAAAAGTTTCTTCTTAAATCTAATAGCTGTGAGGCTATAAGTGATTTACTTTTGTGTGTTTTTGTTAGTCAGAAATTTATTTATACCCCCTGAGGGTGTAAGAGGTTAACTTTTGTGTCATTTCGATGTCCACCATATGTAAAAGCCAGAACTGATGTTCAATCCACTACTTTCTAGAAGAAGCCTGTTACACAAAGATTCATATTCTATCTTCCAGCTGTGGCGTTGTTTTTCTTTTTCCATGCAGACCTAATGTTTATGGTAATGAACAACTGGAATGGTATGTGCTATTATGGGTTATAAAAGTTGAATGAAAAAAAATTTGCACAGAAGTTTTGCCTCAATTAAAGAAAGAGTTTTCGGTTACATAGTTTTCAAAGATCCCTTTGTGTTTCTATTCTAATGGTCTGCCAACCATTAACGTGACCAGGTTTGAAAGCATAGCGAATGATGATCAATGTGAAGTACAGGATAAGATGCCGCTGTAGTCTCTTTTTTCTCTCCTTTTCTTCTCAGGTTGTGTGTGTAGAACAGATTGCTGTCACCTCACATTGTGCCCCTGGACCAAGTAATGAGACAGTGCAGTTGACAGATCTGCCACTTTTCCCTGTCATTTAATTCACGTTCTCGTTTTCTTTACTCATTATTTTTTGTTGGGTTTTTTTGCCTCTGGTTATTTTTTCAGCAGCTTGTTTTTGTGACCTTATTCTTTGAGTCAGTGTCTAAGGATCCCTGATCGAAGCTGGCATATAAAGTGTTTCCTCACGAAAACCGTCTTGTTACGTTTTTATTGATGCCAAACTGTTATGTTCTTAATTCATTAAAGGAAAAGTCCAATCATTTTCAAAATTCAAACTTCTGAAAGTTCTTTAAATCTGAAATGATTCCATCCTGTTCAATAAATGATCAGTGTTTTTAATTCAGAGTAATTTTCATCTGAATGTGCTTTACTGGAGGCATCCATGTTTGTCAAAGAACACTACTGGGGTTAAGGGTGTTGCTCAGGAAACCAGTGGGAGTGTGGCTCGAACTCAGAACTTCTGGATTTCAAGCGCCATGCCCTGTCACTGCCCGATCCAACCCGGAAGCACGATCCGTCCCGCGCATTCGCCATCAGCTCATTTGTGCATCCAGATATACATCCAGGTCGCCCTCGGCTTTATTTTGTTAAAAAGCCCTTTTCCCGCCCCCAAAATGGCAAGCATACTTAGGCCTGTCGCGATAATCAATAAATCAATTAATCG
>NW_015151249.1:332159-333707 GCF_000732505.1 Cyprinodon variegatus | reverse complement strand
CCTCTAGCAGAAGCTGAGCCGAGGAAAATTGCGGAAAGTTAAAATCTCAGACAAGTAAGAGGGGGCAAAGCCATGAATGGCGTTAAAAACAAACAGCAGAAGTTTAAAATCTCAATTGGTGGAAAAAAAAAACTCTTAATCAACCAAAACTTTTGGGACCCCCATGCAGTACCTCTATGGACGCCCTAGGGGTCGCGGACCCCCTGTTGAAGACCTCCGCTTTACACAGCTGGTAATATTGTTAAGAAACGCATAACTTTCAAACAAAGCTAACTTGTAATATGAGATATAATTCCTTTTGGAAATAACTTTCCCAGCACCGGTATAAATAAAGCGCATTAATAGGATGAATGAAAGTCATAGCCAAGAATAACTTCCTTCTCCTGCTTTTGTTTTATGAGAGGTCATGTGTAACTTTTAACTTGCAAACCAAAAAAAAAAAAGGGAATGCCTTCCAGGCAAATTGCTCTATTAGTACTTTCAGTTCCCTTCCACCCCGACACAAACACGAACACCCCGCTTCATTGCTTCCCCGCCTTCCTCAAGGCTAAATCTTTCTCTCCTAATGAGCTGCTAAATTATCTCAATTAAAGCGTCACCTGTCAGTCAGACAGCTCCAGGTGATGCTTTGTAGGACTGAGCTAACATCAGGGATCCCAAACCTAACTGCCAGAGGAATTCACTTCAATCATCTCTCTACTGCATGCTTGAACTGTAGGGACTCCCCTAGTGTCTTTCCTCCACTAGTACCGCCACTTTGTCTCCCCCCTCCTCTCCCCATCACATCTCCCCCACGTCTCCTCTCTTTAATTAGCTACGGATTAAATTAAAAGCTATATGTTGCCGTTAATTGATTTATCTTGAGACAGGGTCTATAATTACAGGTTCTCAATGGAGAGATCTCGCCCGTGACGCTGGAGGCTTTCCTCGCTTCATTGTCTGGTTGCGAGCGTGTGCGTTACGAGCGTGCGTTGTTCTTATTTGTTTTCTCTGTCTGTGTGATCACTACCGTAAGCATAATAGGCATTGTGAGAGCCAGGCAGAGGTTAGTGAGCAGACACCAGTCGGTGAGCGAGGAAATAAAAGATGATGCAAATAGATGTCGTCTTGGCATAATGAAACACAATTACAGCTTTATTAGAAGATGTAATTGCTTTGTTAGAGCATCTCAATTTGTCCGTGTTGTGCACCGTTTACCCCGACCATTATACAACACACACGCTCATCCATACTTGACCTTCTTTGTAATATGCGACACCCCTCTTCAGTTATTGCTCTACAGGCATGGAGAGTTGTCTTTATTTGTTGTTATGAAGAGGAGGGGGGGGGTACTTTCACTGGTAATGGGCGCTTTGTTTTTAGGAATGCATTTGATCGACATCAAGGCTTTTTAGCAGAACTGTTCAAACCACTTTACATTTTTGGAAACTCTCACGTTGTCATGTTAAAGCTGCAAGATGACAGACAATTAAATTCAGTTTATTTCTATAGCTCCAATTCACATCGCGTCATCTCAGGGCACTTTCCAGTTCACCAGATCATGCAGTC
>NW_015151249.1:328239-329873 GCF_000732505.1 Cyprinodon variegatus | reverse complement strand
GCGCATGTCTTTGATGGAGGGAAGAGGAGCCGCCATGATCCTCACTGCTGTTCTCACCATTAAAAAATTACTTGCATGCTGCTTTTAAAAAAAGGAGTAAAAACAACAAAGTTTGAGAAACTGTTAAAGTCTTTAAAGGATATGATCCGTTTGGATAGCACTTTGTATTGAATAAAAAATAATCAACCAGGCTTTCTCTGCTTGAAATTCCCTCACATAGGTTCTTAAAAGGGGTGAGAGAATGAAAGAGTCTTCTCCCTCCTTTTCTTATTTCTAGTCTACATTATGCCTCCTAATCAGGTCCAGCTGAGCGGCAACAGCAGTCTGCCCATCAGCGGTAACTCCACAGGAGGGCCGGTTGGCTGGCATCGGGCCTAGAGGTGTGAAATGAGCCCACTGGGGGCTGTAGTCTAGCATTTGTCAAGCCGTTCAGGGCATCACGGGACAGAGAGAGAGAGTCAGGGTGGAGGCGAGGAGCAAACGCAGTGAGGTGGTGTCTGAAGAACGAGGTGGACGAGGAGAGAGAACAAAAGCAGTGAGGGAGGTGTGAAACTGCAGCGGCAACTCAACTGGAGAATTAGGAAGCCGGGAAAAGAAGAGTGGAAGATGGATGGAGGGGGAAGGACGAGAGATGGAGAGACACGGCTCATCTGCCTTTGCTTTCAGGCTGCTCTGAAATTGCAGGATTTCCTAGATCAGCCAACTGTGGAAGTGAATTTTTCCCCCGGCTTGTCTCCTCACACCAACTCTCCTCCTTCCACTCTCACATTTCCGCCTCACACCTTTTTGCTCTCACTCTCTTCTTTTTAGTGCTCCGTATCGAGTCTCTTTCTCAGAGCATCGGATTAAAGCTCTATTTCTCATTATACCGCCCGACTACCTGTCTTCTTACTCCCATATGCTCCAATACAGACACTTTATTGCTGGAGTGGAGTTTCTACATTTGAGCTCCTCTAAGATTACCTCTCAATACTGTATTACTTCAATAATTTTATTTTGTAATATAACCATGAGTGTTTTGAAAGGAAAAGTCCGCTCATATTCAGAATTCAAACTTCTGAAAGTACTTTAAATATAACATTTTTACATACTGTTCAATAACTTATAGGCTCTGACTGGGAACGATTTTCGGCTCTGGCGTTTTTTCCATCTACTGTACACCGGCCCACTTATGGACCCCCCCCCCCCAAACTAAATAGAAACAGTCCAACACGTGCGTCTCAAATGTTGAACACAATACGATACACATTGTGGATTAACCGATCACCTGCAAACATCACATGATAACCATCACCAACACGTCTATAATGCAGGTTTACTGGCTTTGGTAACCAAAGCATGTAAGACAGGAAATGTTAGCCTTTAGGTGCAAAACCCCATCATGCACTGCAACATATTTTTGCACAATATTAGAACATAAATTCGCCAAATGTAAGAGGACAATCGTAGTTTGGGTTAAAAAAAACATTTTAGTTTTACTACAATTTAGTTTGTTTCAAGGATTTTACAGTTTGAAGAAAAAGAAAATGACACCATATGCCAACCGTCACAAGGAAGGGCTATATACACTCACCGGCCACTTTATTAGGTACACCTGTCCAACTGCTCGTTAACACTTAATTTCTAAGCAGCCA
>NW_015151249.1:325202-326180 GCF_000732505.1 Cyprinodon variegatus | reverse complement strand
ATAAGTAGTAAAGTAAAGTAAAAATATCAGAAAAATCTACTTGAGTACAGTAACGAAGTATTTGTACTTCGTTACTTCCCATCTCTGGATGTCACTGCTGGAAGATGGCAGGAGGGAGGGGCTACTATATTTGGGCAAAAATGGCCGCTCCCAGCCGAAATTTTTTATGTTTATTTTTTTTACTGATTAACACTAAATTCCTTAAATAACTGCAAACTTATTAGTTTTAGGTATAAATAATGATCCACTGATCGTTCCTTGCTGACCGGACATCTTTAAAGGTGTTTGTAAATAAAATATATTGTTATTATTTTAACTCCCAGCTCTCCCTAATGTCGCATTGATTGCAGGTACATTGAAATCCAATTACGCCCCATAACAGAGAGAAAATAAAGGAAATGTTGACAGATTTTTAGTATTTAGCAGTCACCAAAAAGCTATCGATGAATAGATTCCTACATCTTTACGCAGGTTAAACACACTCTGATAAGTGAAAAAAGGCCACTTTAAATATATTTTCAGTAAAATTGTACAAAATGTTGCTTAAAAAAATCATTTCCATTCATTTTATTTCTATTGCGCCAAGTCATAACACGTCATCTGAAGGCACTTTACACAGAAAATTTAACCAGATCAGATTGGTTCAAACTTTTCTACCTAAGGACAACTAGTTGATTGCTTCGACTCATTGACTCTTTAGCAATCCCTGACACTAAGCATGCTTTTAGCGACAGTGGAAAGGAACAGGAAGAAACAAGCTGATGAATATTTTCACTCCTCCAGGTCATTGTCATTCCAAAAACGTTAAAAAAACAATCCACTGGACTTTGTTTCCATCCAGGAAGCTTTTTCAATTCAAAATGTCAGAAATAGCGTTGGGTTCCAGGTTTTATACAGTAGCCCATCACAGGAAGAAACCTCCAGCAGAACCAGGCTCAGTGTGAGCGGCCATCTGCTGAGGCCCACTGGGGTTCAAGG
>NW_015151249.1:321396-324248 GCF_000732505.1 Cyprinodon variegatus | reverse complement strand
CAGAGTGGGAGAATAGAGATAGAATGAAGCAGAATGATGAAAAAGGGGTCCCTATGTCCTCCAGCAGTCTAAGCCTATAGCAGCATAAATGCAGAAAATAGCTCAGGATAACCTGAGTATTTTGGATGAGGTATAAGAAAGTTAGAGCCACAGTAAAGGCAAGTGTCTTACTGGAGAGCAGAAGTCCATCGTACTAAGAGGAGACCCTGGAGCAGAAACCAAAATTTGGAAAGCCCGTGTACTGCTTTAGCTCTTGCCTAACAGACTTTCAGAAAATATATGGAGCACATACAGAAGCAGCCATTCAAAATGACCCCTCCCAGTCAAAAGCCAGCCGAATGGCCAAAAAAAAATCCCCTCCAACTTCCAGCCACTGGCCTTATCCTGGGCGTGCATATTTTTTACTCTGACTCCACCCTTTCACTGAATTACAGGGTCTGACCAGGAGATAACGCTTCTCTTTAGATCTTAATGTCCACAAATCATGACAGAAAGAATATTTTAGATGTTTGAAAAGGAATTGTAGGGGACCAGCCAAGAACCAGCCAAGAACCAGCCTAGAACCAGCCAAGAACCAGCCAAGAACCAGCCAAGAACCAGCCAAGAACCAGCCTAGAACCAGCCTAGAACCAGCCAAGAACCAGCCAAGAACCAGCCAAGAACCAGCCTAGAACCAGCCTAGAACCAGCCAAGAACCAGCCAAGAACCAGCCTAGAACCAGCCTAGAACCAGCCAAGGGCCCATCAAAGAAATTGGGGACATTTTAAATGGCTACTACTGTAGCTGTGCCTGTGTTTTGCTCCTGATTGACGGGTTTCTGGATCTCCAATCTGATTCAGTAAACCTGATTAAACTATAAATACCGTAAATGATTAACACTGTATTTAGCAAAAAGTACTTTAAGGCATCAAAATGACACAAGAGGGGAAACTATCAGTTAACAGCAGTCATTTCACTTCCACAGAGTAAAGCTGGCCTAAATGTAAAACCAGAAGCCCATCTGAATTAAAACTTCCTGGTCCATCCATCAATCTCGCTCCTTCCTAATGGACAGATGGCAGATTACGGCTGCCTCCACAGACCTATGTCGTACCACCAACCCGCGCTAAGTGACCTATGATTAATTGCACGTTATTAACTTAACCAAGATAGTTCTCCAGATACACAGACATCGACAATGTCTGATTCCTTTTTAATAGACCACTTCAGACAATCGTCATAATGTGCCCCTAAGATATTCATGCTTTGTGAAAATTTCTCCAGTTTAGGTAAAGGGTTGTTTGGGGGGTTGGGGGTCTTTCAGGTTAGCGGACACATTATTTCCTTTCAGTATCATGGATACAAGCCATATAAATTAATGGTCAGTGCAGCCAGGAGCTCTAAGACTGTTACTGCTTTGAATTTAAAACCCAGTGTTTAGTCTCAGGATGCTTAGACCTGAGAAATCCTCATTCTCTGACCTTCTCCCTGACCTTGAATCTGACAGTGATTATTTACAGATCTCTAAAGTAACTCCTTAACAGCTGTTAAAACCCTTAAACTCCATTCTTCCTTATCACTATCCTTACAGTCTACTGATATCAATACATTATGCAAATCTGCTTTCCAGTCAGTTAACCAACTCCCTTCCTCCTGCATTGCCAAAAGATATATTTCACTGTGTGTTTTATTTCTTGGGAAATAAAAGAGTTGGAACTGCTGTATTTCTGCCAAGGATTCTCAGTCAATCTTTAGATTTAAATATATTAATATAGCTGCATGAAGTGAAATTTCTATTGAATTAGGTTTAATTTAAGTTCTATGTCTTATTAGGTCAATATGCAATCATAATTTAGGAATTTTACATATTTTTGACTTAATTTAAGTTGAAATTACCATTTTCTATGAAATCTGAACTAGAACTCAGCAAAAACTGAAACATTTATTTGTTTTTATTTGTTTTGAAAAAAAAAACACTGGGCAGAGGTTAAAGCTAGCGTACACTGTGCGATTTTTGGGGCGATTTTCCAGACGTGTGAGAATCTTTCAATGAGCCCGACTTTCAGGCTGATTGTGAGTCGTGTAGCTACACGGGGTTACGAGGGGGGGTCAGCCTCTCACGACCACCTCCAGATCAGGAATCGTGAGGCCAATCGTGACCGTCGTAGGCAAATCGTTCAGGACGCAAAGAAAGATTTTTCTCTTTATTATTCCTCTCAGGTATAAACACAGCATCATGGCGGGGATGCAGTGAGTGAAACTGAGCTCTGTCTGTAAAACTGACAGACTGTAGCAGCCATGTTTGCTCAGCCTTCCTTCCTTCCTTCCTTTCTTCCTTGCTTCCTTCCCTGCTTCCTTCCTCACTTCCTCTATTTCTTCCTTGCTTCCTTCCCTCCTTCTTCTATTTCTTCCTCCCTTCCTCCCTTCCTTCCATTCTTCCTTGCTTCCTTCTTTCCGCCCTTCATTCCTTTCTTCCTAGCTTTCTTCCTTCCATCCTTCCCTGCTTCCTTCCTTCCTCTATTTCTTCCTCTATTTCTTCCTTCCTTCCTCCCTTCCTTCCTTCCTTCCTTGCTTCCTTCCTTGCTTCCTTCCTCGCTTCCTCTATTTCTTCCTTGCTTCCTTCCTTCCTTGCTTCCTTCCCTCCTTCCTCTATTTCTTCCTCCCTTCCTTCCTTTATTCCTTGCTTCCTTCCTTCCATCCTTCCTTGCTTCCTTCCTTGCTTCCGTCCCTGCTTCCTTCCTTCCTCTATTTCTTCCTCCCTTCCTTCCTTCCTTGCTTCCTTCCTTCCTTCTTTCCTTCCTTCCTTCCTTCCTTCCTTCCTTGCTTCCTTCCTTGCTTCCTTCCTCACTTCCTCTATTTCTTCCTTCCTTCCT
>NW_015151249.1:318262-319940 GCF_000732505.1 Cyprinodon variegatus | reverse complement strand
ATCTATTAACTGTAATTTCAGTCAATATCAGTGAAATGTTTTCTGTATTAAAATCCGCTCAGACTACTGAGAACTTTGGGCCTGAAAAACTCTGGAAGACGAATATTAAGGATGAACATGGAAAATGTAAAATGAAGGCCAGATGATATTGGCTCCATGTGGCTGTGAACCAGTGGGGGGGGGGGGATATGTAGGGGCTGATGTTTACGGCTATTAGGATAGCCACATTCACAGCAGGCGATGACAGTAATAATGCCGTGTTGACATTAGCCCAGGTGGGAATATGTCAGCACTGAATCATCGCCACCTAATTGCCATTTCTATTGTTGTGTAATTAATGCTTAATTAGGAGACTTGCTTCAATCAGCCATGGGCTTGTCGGGAGAGGCGGCACACATGCTTAAAAACAAATGTTACCTCTGCAAATGTGGCTCCCCCCCCTCCTCTCTCTCTCTAGCCTCTGTGCCCCATATCTGTCCCTCTGGCATTAACCATAAGGACTGAGTTTATCTGGAGCTTCTGATGTGGCTGCACTTGGTGCTTGTGTTGCTTTGCTAATCCTGTGGTAGTTCTACATTTGGTTTATTGGGTTTTCAAGGTTGTTACCTGAAGTAAGAGAGAGAAACAGTTTGAAGAAAAGAAAGAATAAATAGAGGTGGGGGCTGGCGGGGTACTGTCTTTGGAAAAATGCTCTGTTTGTATATTTCAGAAGAAGAAAAGTATAGTTTGGGGGAGGAGAGGATAACATGAAGCGTGCAGCTGGCAGAAAGGAGCGAAGGCGTGAAATTGGTACTGCACCGTCCGCCTCTCGCATCCCCCCCTTTAGTCTCAACCTCCTGCCCATTTGCCCCCTCCTCTAAGCTCCACTCGAGGAGAGGCTGTGCAGACTGAACAGCGACAGCGAGTGTGGATGATGTGTAAGCTTCACAAAGCTCCATGGGAGTGGTCAGTCTGCATGGGGAAACGGAGCTGAAAACGTAGAGAGGAGCAACAGGGATGGAGGTGAAGAACTGAAGCCTTCCGGCTCAGAAAACAGAGGATGTTTTAGAAAGGAGGCAAAGATAATCATCATTACTGAGATGCAGCGCTTCTGTTATATGATGTCTAAGAATGTTTTCATGTAACAAGAGAAAAACTCCAAACAGGAATGGAAAATATGAAAACCTATTGACCATGTGTTTACTTTATCCATAGAGGCAAGCAACTGCAACCTCCAAATCTAACTGTATGCCAGAATAGTTGCTGCAACCATATATTTATTTATTTTTAATACAAATCACTACCTTAAAACAATATAACGTTTTAGAGAAAAAGACTTCAAACAGTTGGATACAATACTTCTCTGAATCCTAGAAACTAATTTATTCTTTAATAAATTTACTTTATTCTTCTCTCTATTCCTTCCTTCCTTCCTTCCTTCCTTCCTTCCTTCCTTCCTTCCTTCCTTCCTTCCTTCCTTCCTCCCTCCATTTATTCCTCCCTTCCTTGCTTCCTTCCCTGCTTCCTTCCTTCCTTCCTTCCTTCCTCTATTTCTCCCTTCCTTCCTTCCTTCCTTCCTTCCATCCTCCCTCCATTCATTCCTTCCTTCATTCCTTACTTCCTTCCTCTCATCCTTCCTCCATTTATTCCTCCCTTCCTTGCTTCCTTCCCTGCTTCCTTCCTCCCTTCCTCTATTTCT
>NW_015151249.1:314765-316514 GCF_000732505.1 Cyprinodon variegatus | reverse complement strand
CTTCCTTCCTTCCTTCCTTCCTTCCTTCCTCTATTTCTTCCCTCCTTCCTTCCTTCCTTCCATCCTCCCTCCATTCCTTCCTTCCTTCCTCCTTCCTTCCTTCCTTCCTTCCATCCTTCCTTGCTTCCTTCCTTGCTTCCATCCCTGCTTCCTTCCTTCCTCTATTTCTTCCTTCCTTCCTTCCTTCCTTCCTTCCTTCCTTCCTTCCTTCCTTCCTTCCTCCCTTCCTTCCATCCTCCCTCCATTCCTTCCTTCATTCCTTCCTCCCTTCCTTCCATCCTCCCTCCATTCCTTCAATCCCTTCCTTCCTCTATTTCTTCCCTCCTTCCTTCCCTGCTTCCTTCCTTCCTCCCTTCCTTCCATCCTTACTTCCCTTTATTCCTTCTTTCCTCCCTTCCTTCAATCCCTCCTTCCTTCCTTCCTCCCTCCCTTCCTTCAATCTCTCCTTCCTTCCTTGCTTCCTTTCATCCTTCCTTCCTTGTTCAATTAAATCTATTAACTGTAATTTCAGTAAATATCTGTGAAATATTTTCTGTAATAAAATTTGCCCAGAGTATTGAGAACTCTGGAAAATTGAATATTTAGGATGAACATGGAAAATGTTGTAAAACTTGCAGGTGAGTCCCTGCTGAAACGAAGGCTGAAGTGAGTAAAATTAAAGCTCTTTTTTATCAGAAATATATAGAAAAATACAAAATATGGATGTAATTAAATTAAATTTAAATCAATAAATCTTGTTGATTATCATAAATATACTTTCCCCTTTATTGCTGACACAAGATATAGCCTTTGAGCAACATACATGCGCATCTATTAAGTAGTCATGACGACAGATTAATGTGTTGTTGAAACTGAAAGAGAGGCACTGGTCACCTAAATCACCATCTCAGAATGATATCTCTAAGGAGATTGCTTACAGCAGCAGGAGGCTGCTCAGGCTGCCGCACTTTCAGACACAAACAGGAGACTGAGGGTACAATTCCCACAGACTGGCCAACATTAGACAATAACACTGCCTGGTTCTATTACTCGATATCAACTTCCAGATGGTACCATCTGAGCCAAGTGGGTGGTACCAAAGATGGAGTACAGAGTTTAGGTTGGCGGTGGTGGTATAATGGTATGGGGCAACATTAGTTTTTGGCACACTGACTGCTGAATGTTGAGAAAAATAAAAAAAAATAAAAGCTGAACGTTGGAAAACCTCTACGAGTGTCTTAGTGCTGGAGCAGCCATACCTGATTTTGATGTAAAAGTTCTGTTTGAATTCGTGGGCTGCATCCTAAGAAGGCCAGATTCTAAGGACGATTACATCATAGCGCGGCGCCGAGGTCTGGTCGAATTCCAAGACTCCTCGTTATGCGACCTTAAAATGCGTCCTTCTTTTAGCCCGATTTGAAGAACGGGTCCGATGTATCCTATCTATCCTTGGATATCCCAGGATTCATTGTGAGACCAAGCAAGCCGGCTGCTCCGTGATCAGAGGAAAGGTTACAGTGGTGAATAATGGAAGTTCAGTCAAATATGATGCAAGTATTTGAATAGTTCCGTCTGAAATGAATGAAAATAGTCATTTTAATCGTTATTTAGTCAGATATGTGGCGGTGATGTCTGATTTATCTAAAGGTTTTTATCTGTTACTGTGTAAATGGGTTTGGCTGGAATTTAAGGACAGATTCTAATATATCTGCAGGGGGGGGACTATAAATCTGATAGGATTTTTATTTTTGTATTGTTGTTTTGCACAAT
>NW_015151249.1:313028-314354 GCF_000732505.1 Cyprinodon variegatus | reverse complement strand
GATGTGCAGAATGACAGCAGCAGGTTATTTAACTGACTAAGGTTTCTATCATTACATTTGATTTGATTTGTTCCTGCTCCCGGTGGGTGGAACATTTATTCCATTCTGGATTCTCATCAGTCTTTGTTCACTTTACAATAAAAAAGAAATAAATAAAACTGTTTTGAAAACTTTCCTGCTTTGTGTGTCAACTATCACGGTTGCTAAGCAACAGAGCCTACGGCAGTAAAACCCGCCGAAGGGTAGACCTGTTCGAATTCACATCCAAAACTCTTCCGGTCTCCTTATTTTCACAGACTTGGACGGATCCAGTCCAGGTAGACGGCGTCCTTGGAGGATGCAGCCATGAATTCGAACAGAGCCAAAGGCTCCAACTTTCCAACTATGAGTTCAGACTCTATGAGATGTTCCTGCTATGTTGTTCAGAACTTGGAAAGTTTGACCTTTCTCTAGAACAGAAACATGCATCTTTATGTCTTAGATGGTATTCATTTCATATAGATCGCTCACAAATCTCCCCCATACCTCTTCAGGAGGAAAACTCATGAATATCCAACACTCATATCTTATTGATACCATTTATTAGCGACTCATGCATGTTCATATGCATGAAAAGGCTCTTCCTCTCTATAGAAACTATCCTGAGCCATTTGTGTGTGCTGATGACCTTGAAATGTCTCTGCATGACATATATGTCATATATGTACAGTGGTTGGTAACATGGTCTATAAAAGTGTCTTATTTTCTTACATGCATGTATGCTGCTACGGGTACGTCAGACCTCAACGGGTTTCCACACAGATGCTCATTTCCTGCTCACACAGCCTTGTTAGGCAGCGTCACTGTAAATCAGACGCCTGGTGTGTGAAGGTGGGGGCCATAATAAGCTCATCTGGTCAGTGAGTAGTTTTTAATCTGTTGCTGTGTTGACTCTTGTCTTGGGTGATTAAACCGGCGGCCACGGCGCGGCTGTCCAGTCTTCTGTGAGTTCTACATAACCAGCATACGTGTTGACATCGCCCAAAGAAAGAAGATATGAAGCTAATTAACTGCAGTGGGAGATCAGAGCAGGTAGCTCTGTGCTGTCTTTATCCAAAGGAAAAGCCCTCATGTATGGCTCTGATGAGAGAGTGGAACTAAAGGCTTTTTGGACAGCATCCTGTTGGTGTTAATATTAGAAATTTGTACATTCAGTTGACATTACTGTTTTAGATTTTGAAGGGAAAAGAAGGGGGGTTATTCAGCCAAAATATTTAGATGAGTCGTAGCTCTCCACCTAAACTAACAGGTTAAAAAGAGAAGCATTGATCAGGCATGCATCTGGAG
>NW_015151249.1:310222-311978 GCF_000732505.1 Cyprinodon variegatus | reverse complement strand
AGCAGCATCAGACTCATTCTGACTAGAATTGAGTCGGACTACGTCAGGCTAGCATAGAACAACTATTGGGCCCAAACAAAGCGCCACTTAGGTTTCTGGTTAGATAAGACCAGCATTGGACCTGTTGGTCTACTTGCAAGACGCACACGTTAGCTCCAAAACTTTGAATCAATCTGACTGATGATCAGGTTGAATTGTGAAGTGCCTTGAGATGACATGTGTTGTAAATTGGTGCTATAGAAATAAACAGAATTGAATTGAATAGTAGAATTTCTTTGAGATTCAGTTTCTGGACAATGTTCCAAAATTTATAGCACTAATATTAGTGTTGGTCCAGCACTAAAATGGTGATATCGTATCGGCGAGTACCAACAAATAGGGCACTGATACCATTTTGAGAGCCAAAGGTTTGTTCAACTATTGTCACCCATTCCAGGTAGACAATAAAAAGTCCTACTTGATTCATTTAGTCTTTTTCCTGCTTCACAAAGGTAGACAGCAGCTTGACGAAGCCATTATGGCCATTATTTTACATCTAAGTAGTATGTAGTTCTTCATATATAAACATACATCAATTTCAGACAGATATCGGCCGATACTGCACAGCCAGGTATCGGGGCCAAAAAATGGCATTGGTGCAACACTTATTTAAACAAGTCAACTGCCGTTTATCCCTTTAGTCAGGTGCAAAAGAACAATTTGATTACTTACTTTTTGATGTTTTTTTAAGCATATGGAGATCTGAGGTTAAATTGTTTTTTTTTTACATGACTAAAGAGATAAATGGCTGTAGAGGTAGTTTAAAGTCTAGTTTGCGTACAAAACTAAAGGAATAAACGGGGATAAACTAAACTACTTTGCTTTACAAAGGTAGGCAGCAGCTTGACAAAGCCATGATGGCAATTATTTTACATCCAAGTAGTATGCAGTTCTTCATATATACACATGCATCAGTTTAAAACAGATGGTATCGGCCAATACTGCACAGCCAGGTATCGGGTTTCGGTATCATGGGCAAAAAATGGCATTGGCGCAACACTAGCTGTGATACTATGGAATGGTATCAGATCAAATGTATGCAGAATGTCAACGTTCAGATCAAAATCCTACTAAACAACTTGTGCATTAGTTATTAAATTATGGCTGATTTTGTAAAATGTTCCACTTCACAATAAGGCAGCACTTCTGGGAAGAAATGCATTGTTGGAGGTTTGTGCTTTAATTTGAACAAAACAAAGAGTCCAAAGGGAAGGACAATATTTGAAAGGCAGTGCAAGGCATTTACAAACATCAGTCAGGTCTTTGTATTATAGCCTCACCCCTCTCAGCCCAACCCAAACCAATCCCAGTGCCCCCCCACCACTACCACCACCGGGCTTTGCTTTGTTCTGTTTGGCTGACGTTTGAAATATAACGTTTTCACTCTGAGTTTTTTGACTGACAGCAGCGCAGGAAACACTGCAGGAAAGCAATTTTCCCTGTGTCACTGACAGACACCCCAAAGAGGAATATTTGCTCACCAGCTGGCTAGGTGTTGTTTTCATCAAATGCTGCCTGACACATACCAGTTGCAACTATTTTGCTATTTGTTACGTTTTTTAATACCCATGTAGAAAAGCCTTCTTGTTTTTTTTCTCTTGGAGGCAACTATGGTCAAGTTGAATTAGCATAGCAAACATTTTATTTTTAATTAACTGTTTAATAACAAGAAAAACAATGACAAATTATATGTTTTTTGTCATCATTTAATTAATTA
>NW_015151249.1:306551-308046 GCF_000732505.1 Cyprinodon variegatus | reverse complement strand
ATATGCGGAGCAAATCCATCTGGCGGAGTCAGGTTAATATAAAGGTATGGGGCATTGCAGGCTAACATAGAAGCCAAATGACCCCCATTTCAAAGGGGGGGACCCGTTCATCCATTTCAGTTTGCATGTTTTCTAAGCTAAAACAAGGCTTTGTTGGGCTGCTGGATAAAACCTGGAACTAAACGCTATTTCTGACATTTTGAACTGAAAAAACTTCCTGGATGGAAGAGAAACGTCTTCAAACTTGGAAACAAAGTCCAGTTGAAGGCTTTTTTTGTTTTGTTTTGTTTTAAGAATGGTTTTTGTGGCAAATCTTCCAAACATTTGCAATATTTAGGTCTTGAAAATAGAAAGTTTTCATGGTCAGTCCTTTATCACATTTTTTCTGTTTAGTCTGTCCCTTTTTGAACATTTAAAAAAGCCTTTTTTTTTTACCACAAAATGTACTTTTGAGATAAAAGTTACAGGTAATGTAATTCTATTTAAATGTTGGGATGATTGACGTTGAGTCTCATTATATGGATCTATCTTCATGTTTGCACATTCACGAAGGATATGCTGTGTTTATTTCTGAATATAAAGCATGCTTCCGTCAAACAAAGCCCACTAACAAGGCTTCCCACCTCTGCCTTCAGCAGCCACTAAGTGAAAGAACAGACTTCTCCATTGTTATCTCTCCTGCTTCCTTTATCCTTTCATCAGTGGTCACGAGGAGGAAAGTAATTCCAGCCAGGTTCTACTTAACACCTTCAATTTGTCTTGAGCTGTTCCAGCCCCCTGCGCCTCCACCCCCTCCCCTTCATCCTCCTCCACCCTCCATCGCAATGCCCGTCTCCCTCCTCTATCTTTCCATCTCGATATGTCACTCGGCTTCTCGCTCTACTCCTCCCGTCTCCCTTTTTCGCTCTCTTCCACTGATGGCTCACCCTCTCCCTCTCTCTCTCAAGGTGATGGAGGCGGGTGTGTGTGGGTCTCAAAGAGCACGCCTCAGGGATTATACAGCCGCTTGCATGAAAGATTCATGATTCTCAGGAGTGTGCATGTGTATGTGTGTGTTGCAGAAGCTGGGGCACTGTCTGGAAAAGGGGAACATGGAGAGACGGAGAAAATAGTGGGGGAAAAAAGGAGGTGGGGGACGGAGGGCACAGAATCTGAAACAAATTGATGGTGCACAGCTTGACTAACTCACCATGTGGTGATTATACCTCTGGCTTTTTTGCACACTCTTGCAAACGCCATCTTGGTCAGGCATGAATCAAACAAATGACCAATGAGAACAGTTGGAACTGGAAACAGATATGTGCTTATACTCAAGGTTGCTGGGAAAACACCCAGAAATGATCCCGTCTGATTCAATTTGCTTGGTTTCCCACTATGGAACCTTCTAGAAACCTGATGTCAGCTTTCTGTTTCTGGGAGGATTGTCTGTCTGCAACAACAACTTCAATTAAGGCTGTTGGTTTCAAAGTGAGGCTGAAGAGGTTTAAGTTTCTCC
>NW_015151249.1:303528-305589 GCF_000732505.1 Cyprinodon variegatus | reverse complement strand
GAAGCAGAGGCAACTGTAAAAGGCGGCCCCGTCCAGGAAACACACAGCCAGGCAGATGAGCTCCGAGCCAGCTTCCATGTCAGAGGATGAAGAGAGCACATCCAGTTAGTCACAGTCAGAGAAACAGGACTACACTGAAAAACAGTGCTTCACAGCATTCAATGCAGAACCAGCAGATTCTGCAACAGCTTCTTCCCCACTGCCATTAGACTGCTGAACTTGAATAAAATGGAGGGAAAAAAAGCACTGAATGTTGGAAAAAGTGTAAATCATATTCCTTTCTTATGTTTACATTTGATCATTATGTTTACATTTTATTACTGCTTCACTTTAGAAATAGAAATGTCTTGAGAGCTGTACTGAATGAAATTTCATTTTTTTGTATACACTCTGTGTACAAAACAGTATAAAAGTCGAGTAAGTCGCTAAGTCAAGTATGTTACCCCGCAAACACCCTCATCAATTAGACGTATTGGTTTTAAGGCTAAATCTGGTCGGCCTGTCGTAGGCTGGATTTTGTCCAGAAATAATTGTTGAAAATTGGGCTGTTTGGTGGGTCTGATTTTGATTTGCGTTCTGTTTGGATGCAAATCATGTCGCCTTCTCAACCAATTTTTGTTCGCTGGGAAACATCTGGCTGCTGAAGTTACGCAAAATAACCAGTAAGTTAAATCATAGAATGCCGGGTAGCCTAAATGGTGATCAGGTTTTTAAGGTTTTTATTCATTTTAACTACTTACAGAAAGTCCGTACATAATGGGCTAAATTCATGGTACCATTTCAGTTTGATTACTTGTTTGCTAAAAGCACGACTGTAACCCATATCTTTTAACATTAAACAGTTTTTAAATCAGATTTATATGATTATGAAGTGGGGACTTCAACTTTTTATGTGCAATAGAAGCCAGAAGCAGCAGATAATGCAAAAATCACCAAATTCAGTTTTTAGCAGCTTTTCTATTCAAGCTGGGAGCTAGGTAGATGATAGGAAATTGCAACATGTCGTAACAGGAAGAACTGGGATCCATCCAGATGACATCAGGTTCCAATTTTTACCCGACAATGGCATCAGGCAGTCACCACGCTGTGCACGCAGGCAGATACAAAAGGACCCACGCAAATCCAATCTGTAGTCACTTTTCATGGAGCTGTGCAGGCAGCCAGGTTAAAAATAGTCGTTATCTTTAAATTACGCAAGCTTTATAAGTGTGGGTGAGTTGCTACGGGCTCTGGCAATGTGAAACCAAATCCTGGGGCTCAGTGGGAGCGTTATATTCACAGAGGTTTATAACATGAAAGAAACTATCCTTCAGCGTCATGTTGCTGCTTTCAGGAACAATAAAAATATCTGTTATCTTTTTAGGAAAACTAAGAGCTGATCATGAGGAAGAGAAGGATGAAGAGGAAGAAGCTGGTCTAGCAAGGAAAGGTGGGTGTCATGGTGCCAGCGGTGCTCATCACTTCCTCTCTGTCCAAAAATTAGTGGTCAAAGTGCAAATTCTGCAGAATCTGAATGAAACAGATGCAAACTTCTGTTCGTTTTGTTTTTCGGGTTTTTGCGGCACTAGTGGCTCGATGTTTCGACAGTAGGCTGACAGGAAAGGGGGTATGAAAGAGGGGGAGAGATTCGAACCTGGGTCGCCCGCGTCGAGGGCTAAGGCCTCCATACATGGGTCGTGCGCGGTAACCGCTACGCCACAAGCACGGCCTTAATCACTTATTTTCACACTTTTTTAGTACATATACATACATTTTATAATGTAAAGCAATTCTCCTTTTGTCAGTGTTGGGAAATAGTAACTCGTAACATAAGGACTTACCAAGAGCCCTCAATCAGAGGAAGTGCACAATGTCAAGTGGCTCTTGGTGCAGAGCCGCTTTGTTTATTTGCCATGGCACAGGATCAAGCACTGGTAGACTAGGGTATGTGACTTAATTATATGTCAGGAATTTCTTAAGAGATCGGACCCACATGCAGTAAACCACTCAGAGAACCAGGGTAAAAGTTTGAACAGGTTTATTGATAAGGACAGCTGGGGTTGGATTCAGGAAACTCAGTGT
>NW_015151249.1:297917-302752 GCF_000732505.1 Cyprinodon variegatus | reverse complement strand
CCTCTTCCAAAACACTAAGGTTATCATGAGCTATTTTATGCATTTGTGCTGCTATAGGCTTAGACTGCTGGAGGACATAGGGACCCCTTTTCATCATTCTATCTCTATTCTCCTATTCTGCAGTGTTTGTTAGTTTAATCTCTAACCTGCTGCTCTCTATGCTTTTTTTTCATCATAGTAGCTTCATCTTATCTGTTCCTCATTGGCTGTAACTCCATCCAAATATCAGCTGTGCTGCTGCCATCAACACCTTTGTTTCTAGATGTTGGAGATCGGCCTGTTTTTCAGTGTAGTCCTGTTTCTCTGACTGCTTGAGGTTTCTTCCTGATAAAAGGGAGGTTTTCCTCTCCACTGTCGCTACAAACATGCTTAGTGTGAGGGATTGCCTTCGAGTTAATGAGTCGATGCAATCAGTTGGTTTTCCTTAGATAGAAAACTTTGAACCAATCTGACTGGATGATCTGGTGAACTGGAAAGAGTCTTGCGATGACGTGTTTTGAAATCAAATGAATTCAGTTTATTTAGCCTTAAACCAACGTCATAATAACATCTAGTGTTTAGGGGGATGACCCTTCTAACTGAGACACAGTTCATTTTTAATATAGATTCTCTATGTGTTCAATCTTGAAGACAATTTCTATCCCAGAGCAAATTCCTTCCTCCCAGTCTGCTTGTCGGACTGATAAAACGTAGACAAACTGAATAATCTGTTCCTTACTGCTAGAGACAGTGAACTGAATTGAATCCATAGTTAACTTTTTGACTTCTTACCTGTAGTTCTCTCCTTATTTTCAGTATCCTAATAAAAAGAGCTTGAGCACAACTGTGATCATTGCAAATGAACCCCTGCCTTTAAATTAATTTGAGTGTTTGTTTGGGTTTATTTTTATTGGAGATGTTCTTACCTTGATGCAAAGTAACCATGGCTACTAGAATTAGGTTAATATATATCACCTTGGCATTCCTGATTTTACTATTTTAACTGTGTTTAGCCTTGACTATATTGACATAAAGTTAGGTTTTCTCACTTCAAAATCTGTGTTTATTGCCTAAAATTGCAGTTTTCAGAGGGAGTTTTGTAAATGATATTCATTATTTGGTTTATTTACAACCCAGAAAAAAGTTACACAGAGCTGTCACAAATAAAAATGGAATTAGAGTTGGGATTATGAATCATTCATGATCCACAGACGTACAAAAAAAAAAACACGGCGTTCAAGATAAGGACAAAAATATCTCCAAAAAAGAGCCTCCAATTCAGAGACAGCAGCAAGAAAAAAACACAATGCCACATTGTTTTATTGATTGCGTGTTAGAATGCAGAGAGCTGGTGGCGAGAGCAAAAGAGCCAGGCAATAAGAAATAAGGGAGTGAGATGGGGGAGGATGTTGTGGGTGAGGAAGGACGGATGAAGGGTAGAGCGGAAAGTAACAGACAGCAGCCAGGGATGAATGAGTAACAGAGATGTTACATTAAGAAAGACAGAAGTAAAAACTAAAAAAAAAAAAGTCAGAGAGAACTAATTATACAGCCATTATACCCCCCCAACCCCACCCCCCCACACACACACCCCATGGAGTGCCAGCGAATGGGAGAGGCTGAGCACCTACTATTCCACTGACCTTGGAGGTCACTTGGAGGAAAGCAGCATTAATCAAACTGACGCCCGGACTCAGGCGGATGATAGTAATGTTCACAATAACCCCCCAGCCCCCAACCAGCCTCCAACCAGCCCCCTCACACACAACCAAAATCTAAAGCGCCCCCACCAATCCTCTCGCACCACCACCTATCTATATTCCATCACCTTTATTCTTGCTGCTGCTCTCCCCCCTCTTTTTAAATCTCTTCCCTCCATATTATCCATCTCTGTTTTACCTCCTCTTTTGTATGCCACTGACTCCCCCCGGCCACACGCGGCGAATTACCCCATCACCACTCTTTGTTAATGGACTTCTAAATATCAGTGCTTGCCTGCAGACATGCCGTTCAACATTTACATGGCATAGGCAACCCGCAGATGTATAGGTATCAATTTGTTTGTTTTGCTCACTGGCTCTGTGAATGCTTTTGCATAAGTATCTGGCAGAGAACCAGAAGCACATGTTTACGGGCGTGTGTATGTATGGAAATGTGGACGTTTAGGGCTTTACATGCTCTCATCAAGGCCGTGAATGTCACCATAATTTCTGATTTATGGCAATCATATTTTCAGGGTGGAATACCCAAACAGTATACAACTTCAAGAAGTTTGAAGAACAAGAATGATTTATACAAGTTTATTTTCAATTGCAGATATTTTACAATCAACACAGGGTAAAATATATACATACCCCCAACACTCACTTTGGTGAAACCAAACATGTTCTGTCGACATCACCAAAGTGCTGCCCTGATTTGTATTTGGTCATCTGACTGTTAAGGTGGTCTGCCTGTGGCATAGCAGGTTCAAGAGGCAATGGCTTGCAGTGGAGACCCCCTGAAATGATGAGCAGCGAAAAGGGCTCATATTTTACTTTTGAATTGCTTGTTACAATGCCATGGAGCTAACTATAACATGATACTTAGATTTTCAACAACGCTGAGTTCCAAATCCTTCTGGACACCCACCGTTAGCCAGTTCTGTCTGTCACATGACTGGTTCTAATGAGCAAATTATGGCCAAATTTTAGCTGCGGATGTTAATTTTGAGCCCGAATTCCTTCCTTACCCCATCAATTAGTACCCTCTACAGTACTAGTACCCCCTGAAGCAGCAATTAGTTCCCATGCTCCGCCTATCTTGAACAGACTCCAAGAAGACTGAGAAGATCCCGAGTTCGAGAAGTCAAAGTTAAAAACCAATTTTTTTTTTAGAACTGACTGTTGAAGTTAAAGCATTAACTGAGTTGTCAAGCTCAGAACAAAAGGACCCAGTGTTTGAGGTGGAAAGACAAATTCAACAAAACGTTTATTTAAGATGGAACTGCAGTGAACAGCCTCGGGGTCTAAGGCAAGAACCTCTGCAGGAGAAGAACACGGGTTAGTGACCACATCTATCTGGCAGAGGATGATTATGAATGTGTGAGACACTAACCTAGTCTTAAAGTTCAATCCGAGCCCAGAGGATAAGGTAGGTTCTAGCCGGTAAGATGTCAACGAGATGTGGCCGGCGCCACCTAGAAAATCCCAGATGCTGGTCTCTTGGAGGTCAGGGAAAAAGCAGAAGATCGGAACCAAGCAGACAAAAGAAGGCAGGATAATCCAGAGGGCAACCACAGCCAGTGTCCAAGACATGCTTGGTAGTCAGAGCCAGGAGATCAGAGGTCAAAAGAGGTGCCGAAGGGAAATCCAGAACGGAGTCGGGGAGCAGTACCTTGTTTGGGAAACAGGCAGGCAGAAATCCAGCAGGAGTCTGTAGACAGCTTAGACAAACAGATCAGAATGAGGACAAGAAACATCAGAATGGGTCAGGATCAGGCAGTCAGAACACACAGCAATGTTAGAGAACTCACACCAAAGGTTTAACTAATCTGGCTCTGATGACTGGTTTGAAGGCTGGTTAAAAAGAGGCTGAAGCAGGTGGATCAGATGAACGGTAATGAGAACTGGGCGGAAATAAACAGGTGAGTGGAATGAGTAATCAGACCAGTCATCAGCACCAAGATCATGACATTAGTTTAAGGTTGTGGTCCAACAGTTTTATTTGTTTTACTACCTGCTTTTATCATATTTTCATCTTTTCTTGGTTTTATTCTGCTTTTATTTTTCTTCTATTTCATGTAAAGCACTTTGAATTGTTCTTGTACTGAATTGTGCTATTCAAATAATCTTCCCTTGCCTTTCCTTTCCTTGCCTTGCTTTCCCGGTAGTGACCTAAACCCGACTTGGTCATAATAAAAAAAGACTTGTAACTCCACTTAGACTTGAACACAAATGTTCCATAACTTGACTTGGATTTCACCATTTTGACTTGAAATGACTTGATGTTCTCATTAAAATCGAAAGTGTAGCACGCAAAAAAATATTTGGGAAAATAAAATATTGATACCTTTAGTTAGCTCACAACATCAGTCTTTCAGAGATATTTCATTATGAATTTTAAGTTAATTATTTTTTTTAACATAAGGCTTCTGACTTTCTCGCGATTTCTTTGAGGCTACAATGACTTGAGACTTACTGGCAACGTGTTTCCTATTGATTTGGACCAACCTTAACAGGTAAAGTGATTCTTTTTGACCTTGGCTAAAGACTTAGACTTACTTAGACTTTAGACCCATTTACACAACCCATTCTAAACCGTGCAGAGATCGGTCCGAGTATGATAACTGTGATAACTGTTGAGTCTAAATGGCACGCACAACTGGAACTGATTGTGCCAGCACAACCGGACCACGCTAACATGGTACTAGTTCATCAGTAGGGCTCGGTGGGGTTCAGTTCTGGCTCGGTTCTCTGAAAACAAAGCAGGCGTGAGTAGACCGCATCATCTCCTTACAGTAGTGTCATATCCACTTCCCAAGAGCCGACTCTGTCAAGTATATTCACCAAAGGCTGCCTCCTTCGCCTAAATGTTAGGGCGCTGCCATGTTGGTTTGCTTGTTTACCGCTAGGGAGCAGTAGTACCGTAGATTGTCACTATCAGGTGAGGAATCGTGCTAGTGTGGGGTGTAAATGGTAAATGGGCAAAAGAAACCAAGCTTAGCTTAACTGATCTAAACTCGGGACGGATCGGTTATCAGAGGGTAGAGTAAATGGGGCTTTAGACTTAGACAGTGTGTATATAAAGAGTGTGTTCCGTAAAAATTCAAAAAATATCCACTGGACTTGGTTTTCAAGATTTGAAGACGTTTCGCC
>NW_015151249.1:295197-297337 GCF_000732505.1 Cyprinodon variegatus | reverse complement strand
GGCGAAACGTCTTCAAATCTTGAAAACCAAGTCCAGTGGATATTTTTTGAATTTTTACGGAATGACTATGACCTGGATGACTGAGAACCTTCATCAGCATAAAGAGTGTGTTATTTGGGCACAGTGACACCAACAATGTTTGGAGAGGTGATGATAACTGTACCATCAATTTAGCATTTTTTTTGGCAATGTCATTCTGTTTATCCATTTCCCTGGGTACTAATGCTTTGAACAATAGATAGAATATTGTTAACTGAAATTTACTGCCAATGGGTTCAGTGAGATATTCGATTAGGACAATTATTGCAAAAACATTAAGCTTCTGAGACAAAATGAATACCATTGTAATGAAACAGTGACAATGTAGAAGCTTCACTTTATCTCAGCCTCTAATCAAACAACTGGGCCCCGATAGAGTTTATTGGATTCAACCAGCTCCGGTTCACTGATGTCAATCCTCCAAGCAGTCGGTTAAAAATAAAGTCAACAAGCAAGTCCGCGTTGTGGTCCAGTGTGTCAGTCAAGCAGAAAGCAATCAATACTCCTGGGATCCTAACTGAATAAGGTGTATATGCGAGCGCCCGTGTCTGTGCGTGCATGCATGCTTTGGGGGATGGTTGCAACAGGCTGGGTTAATCTGCCAGCGCTTGTCTGTGCTGATGATAGTATTGATCTGATGAAGACCATCTGAAGGTCAGGATGCGTTGCCTTTGTTTGTGCAACCTTGATCAAGATCCTGTCTCGGGTAGAACAGCTGAGACTATGTCATCTAGTAGAGAGGACACAGTAAAATGGTTTCCCGGATTTTTCTGGCTGTGATTATCATAAATTACAAAGCGAGCTGTCAGGTCCAGAAGCCTACTACTTTTTGACTGACACCACCACTACCATTTCCCCTTTATGGGTTATTACCATTATATCAGAGCCATGAAACACAAGCAGGGCTTGTTAGTGCTTAATTATTCATTTAGATCCATAAAGTCAATCAATTAAGCTTAAGTGTGCGATAAATCTGATTAGCCAGTCAGTTCCCAAAACACCATAAAATCCATGCAGGTCTTATATGCCTGTAATGAGTTTGCAAGTAAGGGTATGGGGGAGGGGAATACCCACAAACACACACTGAGAAACCACCACACTGGATGATGCTTATTCTTTTTTTACTGGTTGATAATTTGATGTATTAGCTAACGGGGATGAAAGATAAGCATGATTTAATGTATGCTAATATTATAAGGGCTGCGGCTCACAACAACAATGTAGCAAGGTCATCAAGAAAAAGCATACTTGTAATTAATAGTTGAATTCATTACAAAAACAATGAGTCAGTTCAAAAAACACTCATTAACAAGATAAGGCATTTTGAAATGAAAATACAAACGTTAATGTGCAGACGATGAGGGCTGCAGAGATACTGCTGGTGCAGTCAGAGCCCATTTGATCAGGCGAAGAGGCCGCTCGCCGCCGCCGTCGCATCATTCCTCATTATTCTCTGCCAAACTCGCTTCCTGATGCTCGCCCTCCCCTCCTGCCATCCCAGCTTCCATCTCTCCCCCCCTTTCTTATATTCGCTGGCCTTTACCTGCCTGCTTGTCTCGGGGGAAATTACCACAGCACAGAAACACTCTCCTTCTCCCCTCCGCTCTGCTCTGCCTCCATCCAGTCATCCAACACACTCATACGGACATTTGCAAATACCCTACCATTTAGCATGGACATGCACTAATGCACACATGCTTATATAGTCTCATAAAACACCTAAACACTTACAGATTTGATGGCACCTCTGGAACAAAAATGTAAAACACCTTAAAATGAATTACTAATATTTTTACTACAGAGTCATGACCACAAACAAAAAAACTGAAAAAATACAACATTAATTTGACCGCATTTGCTCAGTAATCTCCTATCCATGTTATAAAATTCCCAGCAAAGAGAACAATTATCATTGACTGATTGTCAACAACAAGAGAGATCATATCTCTACTATCCTGGCTTCTCTTCATTGGCTTCTTGTAAAATCCAGAATAGAATTTAAAATCCTCCTTGGTGTTGATGGCAGCAGCACAGCTGATATTTCTCTCCAGGATGGAGTCACAGCCAAACAGGAACAGACCAGATGAAGCTACTAGAAAAA
>NW_015151249.1:289702-290816 GCF_000732505.1 Cyprinodon variegatus | reverse complement strand
AAGAGACATAATCCCTCCAGAATGTCCCTTGCTACGTGCCTGAGGAAGGCTTCCAGGCACACATTCCAAACATATGCCTGAGCCACCTCAGGTGACTCCTCTTGCTAAGGAGGAGCGATGGCTCTGCCTGGGCTCCTCCTGGATGACCAAGCTCCTCCTCCTTTCTGTAAGGGAG
Organism: Cyprinodon variegatus; assembly: GCF_000732505.1. Lineage (NCBI taxonomy): Eukaryota > Metazoa > Chordata > Actinopteri > Cyprinodontiformes > Cyprinodontidae > Cyprinodon > Cyprinodon variegatus. The sequence continues at coordinate 290,641 of NW_015151249.1, read as the reverse complement.
CGCTCAGATGCCGTCAAAGGGAGCTAATTTCTGCTGCTTGTATCTTGGATTGTTCCAATTCTTATTTGCTGAACAGCTAAAGACTGATTCCCTAATTTGGGGGAATATAATCCGATCTAACAACTTATTCTGCTTTGATCTGAGTAATCAATGATTGCTGTGGCTGTTTGGGGTCATTGTTTTGCTGGATTGATTGACTTTATTGATCTGACAGTGGAGAAATTTACTAGTGACATCGGCCCAAATAGATAAAGAAGAAGGAGGTGCCAAAGGAAGAAAAGGTGCTGTCATGATTTTATCCAAAGATCTGACCCAAATGCAGAAGACCAAACAGAGAGACCAGGGAAAAGTTTAACAGGTTTTATTTAGAGCAAGCAGAGAGGAGTCCAGTGCGGTTTCTTGTGGAGATGAATCCCCTGCTCAGAGAGACGCCCAAACAATCCTTGGGGGAAAAGTAGATCCAAACCACAAGCTTGAATCCTCAGCTCAGTTTGGTGCTCAGAGAATCCTTCCAGGGGAAAGAAGGTCCGAAACATCCAGTTTGCAGGATGACTTCCTGCCGAGAGGCAAAGACAAAAACAACAAGGTTAAACTCAGGTTGACAAAAACTCAGTTTGACTCAGCAAAACTCAGCTTGTCTAGAGCAGCGGTCCCCAACCACCGGGCCGTGGGTCATTTGGTACTGGGCTGCACAGAAAAAAGTATAAAAATTTGCGGTATTTTCTCCCAATTACATCAGTCGGTGCATCTGTGCCTCTTGACACAGGTTAATTCAGTTCAAGACTCATCCTATCTATAACATCCTATCTTTGTGAGGCGGGATTTTCTGCGGTTACAGCGACCAAAACAAAGGAGCAGACTGGACATCAGGAGCACACTTCGTCTGTCATTTTCTCCGATTACGCCTAGATGGGACCGGCTTGTTTTTCTATTTTTATG
>NW_015151249.1:287061-288131 GCF_000732505.1 Cyprinodon variegatus | reverse complement strand
GTTGGGGACCGCTGGTCTAGAGTACCCAAAACTGGCAAACACTCTGGCCTCGAGGTACTGGCAGTCAGCAGCTTAAGAGTCCTCAGGTAATGAGGCAATGAGCTGCAGGTGTGCAGGGTGGCCCAAAGAGAACGGGGCACCACCTGGTGGAGGAGAAAAGGAAACAAAAAAACAACCCACAAAAACTGGATTCCTGACAGGTGCGTATACATATATATAGACTTAAAATCCATCCCTGCATTTCACATCACTGTGACTAATAGTCTAGTTTACTATATCCACTTTCCTGTCATCTCTAACCAACGTACCACCAGTCATAAACATTGGTCACCTCTGACCAACATTCAAAAAAAGTTTTAAAAAAACAGTCCACTGGACTTTGTGAGCTTTTTCAATTCAAAATGTCAGAATAGCGTTGAGTTTGAGGCTTTATAGGGTGGACCAAAAACAGGTCCAGCCCTTTGGAATGGGGGTCGTTTGGCTTTTTTTGTTAGCCTGCAAAGCCCCATACCTGTCTATGTCTCTGAAAGGGGGGTCGTTAATACGTCGTTGCTCAATTTTCATGTTTTCTAAACAAAAACAAGGCTTTGTTGGGCTACTGTATAAGAGCCTCAAACTAAACGCTATTTCTGAGAATTTGAATTGAAAAAGGTTCCTTGATGGGAAGAGAAACGTCTTCAAACTTGAAAACAAAGTCCTGTGGATTGCTTTTTAACTTTTTTGGAATGACTATGACCTGGATGACTGAGAATTTTCACCAATGATCATGACTGCTGGTAATGAATAGAACTCCCACAGCATGATGCTGCTTTCAACATGTTACTGTGTTTCCAGATGGGATTCATTAGCTTCCTGCCAGTCATGTATTCAGCATGTCGTCCAAGGGAAACCTTTGCAAGGTATGCAATAGGGATGGGTATTGCCAAAGGCGTCACGATTCGATTTGAATCACGATTCATATGCCACGATGCGATTCTATCACGATGCGTCACGATACTTGAATTATTGCGATGCATTGCAATATTTTCTCCTCCATGTTTTGTTTTTGAATGACTCGTCGCAGTATCCCG
>NW_015151249.1:280224-284751 GCF_000732505.1 Cyprinodon variegatus | reverse complement strand
TCCTCTTCCGTAAAAACGCAAAGTCTTCAGCCTTGTTTGCTCTGCAGCTCTGAAATGTGAGCCGCCTGTCGCCTGCTGCTGCCCGGACCGCGCAGCTCCACTCCGGGGGGCTCCGGGAGAGGGAGGTAGGCTGCTGGGTGGGCGGAGTCAGCGTGCTCTGCTCTGATTGGACCAGAGTGACGTATCGGGAACCACTTCCCGGTCCGTGTTTGTTACTGGAAGGAAGGGGGAGAGGCAGACTGCGGTGTTGTTAGTTTGAACAAAATGGCTGAAGGACCGCTGTCACCGAGAGCTCACTGAACGCCCACCGCGACCGTCCCGCTCCGCAGTCCGGGTTTCCCCCGCGGAATGACTTTCCCTCGGAGCCGCAGCTCGGTTAGCATTCCGGGGCAGCCCGCGCGGCGCTAGCCGTCCAGCCGGGGCAGCTTCAACTAAAACCAGTCTTTTTTTTTGCACTTTAAAACAAGTTGCCTGGCTGGCGCGCGGACAGAGAACTCTCTCTCTCTCTCTCTCTCTCTCTCTCTCTCTCTCTCTCTCTCTCTCTCTGTGACGATTTTTTTTCTTTCTTTTACAAAAAACTGCCTAAATTCTCCTGTTTATTTTTTTTTTTACGCCGACTGATATTTTAACGGCAGCTTAAACCATTTTAGCTGCTTTTTAAAGTCAGTCGTGTTATTTTGTTTTGTTATTAATGGTGCTTTCACCTGACTTTAAAAAAAACGTTCGTTTTTCACTCCGTTGAATCTTAAATCGTGTTTTATTTGACCGCTGTTTTTATTTTTGGATGCTTAAAGCAGAAATTACCGTATTATCTGTGTGTTTCTGTGGCTGCGCAGCCGTTGTTTACCTCGGTATCCTGCTTCAGCAGCAGTCCCGCTTTCATTCCCACTAAATCTCTGCACCAACGCTTTACGGGTAACTTTTTTGAGGAAAAGAAAGCAATTAAAAGAAAAAAAAAATGTTTTGTTTTTTTGCTTATTTTCCTGCCATACACCAATTTTTTCACTGGAAGCGGCCAAAGCTGATCTGAACGAAAGGTAAGTGTTTTTTTCCCCAGCTTAAACTGTTTTAACAACAAAGATACACATAATAATTTCATTGTCCTATTGCTAAATATTAATACTTATTCAAAAAATTATAAAACAAACCTCATAAAGTCATGTTTTAATATCACATGCTTAATTTTTATTATGACATCCAATCAGAAAAGCTCTGATCATCAGAGGGGTTCTTTCAATTATACCAGATTGGCAGTATATAGAATTTATATATAGATTATATGGTGTTTGTGTCAGTGGTTTGAAAATATTGGACATATTTTTATCTTTATGTCATTCTAAGTGTCCTAAAATACAGCTGATTGTGTCATACTCTGAATATAGGTGCACAGATAAAGTGTTTCTGGTTCCTAGTTTGAGGTCTGATCTTTTTATTTTAAATCTGTATTTTACGAAGAGCTATGAATCATAGAATAGAAAAAAAATATGCCAGTTTTAAGAAGAAATTGATGTTCAGTCTTAAATAGATAAAAAAAAATGCCCTCAGGCAACATCCTTGTTCTTTTTTCTAGTTGGGAATATTTGTTTTAGATGGATTATCTTCTAATTCCTTCTATTTTTGGAGACACATATGTGCCAGAATTAAAAAGTATGTTCTTCCTGTTCTCCACTGAATCAGAATCAGAAATACTTTAATGCTTTAATAAACCAAAGATATCAGAGAAAACTGTGAATTTAGTGATGGAGGAGCTTGATTGAAGCATCTGATTTTAAATTCCCTCTTCAGCCTATTATATATATATATGTGAAAGTATCACATCATGTATCATGCAGACTATTGCACATTCCACTAAACCGGCCCAGTTTCTGATTGAACTGTCGCCTTCCATTGCATCGCCCTTTTCCCTGCATCCTGTCCCTGAGGCGATGGAGTATAGCTTTTAATATCTCCGCCTCATGTCTTAATTGAAGTACATCATTTCCTGTTCAAATTCAACCCCCCTCCCGTCTGACATTTTTGTCAAATTGTCTTCTCTATCTTCACAAACCAGCGAGGTGATGAAAAAGAGAAGAAAGAAAAAAAACATGCCCGTATAACAGACATCGTAATTTTTCTATAAACCATGTAGATGCGCACCTAGAAGCTGGTTTGGATGTTTCTGTTTGGTTTGCTGTCTGCCTTAGTAGAGGAAATATGACTCTTGTTTTGCAGTCAGTTGCTGCTTTCGCTGGTGTACCCGCTGTTTTAGTTGGTGAATTCATCTCAGGTTTAGTAGCTGATGAATGAAGGCAACCTTCCCCGACTGTCCAAAAAAAAAACCCAACAAAAATGTGAGAAATGGTGAAGAATAGTTGGGATTATGTGAAGAAGATGGGGGATTAAATGTTGGTTTCTTGAGTGCAGCTGTGAGTCTTTCTCCTCGATCGACTCTGATCAGTAATTGCCGAAAAACTAGATTATTTGAAAAATAAAAATTCGTAAAAGATCAGGGAATTTACACCTTCCATTCTTGCGAATCTTTCAGTTGTGTTGATTTAGGGGAAAAAAAGCTCTTTTAGGTCCTATTGTGTTTTTTTTTCTTTTCTAGTTTGGTCTAATTCTTCAAGAAAGACTTCTGAATCAGCTGGTCAGACCTCAGAGAAAACCAGAAGTTGGTTTCAACCAAGGCTGAGTCGATTAATCGGGATTAATCAATTAGAGTAATAATCGTCAACTAATTTAGTAATCAATTAACCTTTAGCTGAAAGAGCGACCCACTTGGAGCAGGAATTATATCAATATTGTAAAAATATATAAACATTTGGATTTTAAGATTAAATAAATGGTTTCTTCTGTCAATCTGCTCCATCCAGAGCTCCTCAAGTAGAAAAGTTTTAAGTTTCACCTGCTTTAATTTAATAGGAAATCTTAAAAGGAACCTTTGGCTAAATAATTAATCGATTAAGTTGAAAAATAATCGACAGATTTATCTATTAGCAAAATAATCGTTAGTTTCAACCAGGAAAATCCTAATGAAAAGCTTGTTTTTAGAACATATAGTGCTTAAGTCTGTCTGTGTCAACTTCTGAAAACAGTTTAATAGACATTAACGGTAAATGCTTAATTTCATTGCTTTGTTTTCTTTATTTTTATAGAGCTATGAGTCCCTTAGGCTGTAGCTGGAATTGTGCTTCTGGCTGTTGGCTTTCAGGCGTTATTTTTCATTAGACTGTATCGTATCAAAGCCACGAGGACAAACCCAGCTCTGCGGCTCCCCTCTGCAGCCGGCTTTTATCGCCGAAGGCCGAGATCGGTGATATGAAAGAGAAACCCAAGGCTTACTCTGCCATGTTTGACCCTTTACATTAAAACATGTCATTAGCCGTGTTTATATTTTAACCCCATGGCTTACAGTTGCTTAAAAAAAAAAACAAATCAAGATTTCTGAGCAATAATTAATGTTTTACTGTTTTAACTTGAACTTCTCAGCTCTGTGTTGCATAGAGTGACCTTAGCCAGAGCCCCACTGTGACTATCACTGAACCTGTGATTATGAGGCTTTTCAGACAGCTCGCACCGTCCTGATAGATAACATGCTTAACGCCGCCACAGGGGGCTGCTCCGGCAGGGGAGGCGTTGACAGTAGAATCAGCTGGACTCAATTGGCGACTGCCAAAAGCCATTATCCCCCCCCCTTCTCTTTGTGCATGGTTGTTTTGAAGTGAGGTTATGGGGGGGCAATGGAGATTACCTAGGCATGTGAGTTCATTCAGTGTGCTCACAGGCGGTGACTGTTGGTCAACTAGAGCAGTTTCAAACGATGGAAGAATCGACGGCTCATGTGGTTCGGCATCTTTTTAAAGGAACAGTCCGTTCAGCAAGTAATGATCAATGGATCATTATTTATACCTAAAACTAATACGTTTGCAGTGATTTATTACATTTAGTGGTAATTAGTAAAAAATAAGAATCACTGAGTCTATAGTAACACCTCACTCCTGATTCCAATAAAGTGAAAAAAACAAACAAAAATCCACTGGACTTTGTTTCCATGTTTGAAGATGTTTCTCTTCCATCCAGGAAGCTTTTTCAATTTAAAATGTCAGAAATAGTATTGAATTCAAGGTTTTATGGAGTAGCCCAACAAAGCCTTGATTTGGCCTAGAAAATATGCAGATTGAAGCTGATTAGCAGGTCCAACCCTTTGGAATAAGGGTTGCTTGGTTTATTTGTTAACCTGTAATACCCAAAGCCTGGAACTAAACGCCATTTCGGACATTTTGAATTGAAAAAGCTTCCTGGATGGAAGAGAAACATCTTCAAACTTGGAAGCAAAGTCCAGTAGATTGTTGTTGTTTTTTTTTTACTTTTTTGGAATGACTATGACTTGGATAACTGAAAATCTTCACCAGCATACTTTACTCCTGCCATCTTCCAGCAGTGACGTCACGGTGCGGTAAGCCTAGCGCCATTCTCCCCGCTTTCCAAGCTAAATCAATGGGAACTACTTGATTCTTCCGCAATCAACAACAATTATTGAAGATTTCC
>NW_015151249.1:274887-276502 GCF_000732505.1 Cyprinodon variegatus | reverse complement strand
TCAATAATCGATAAATCACGAAATGTTTTGGGTCTAAAAAAGGAGATTCCTACTGCATGACAAAACAGAGCTACCCTGTTTTGTTACAAATGCTGTTGTTTTTCGTACCCTTAAATAAACCATGAGACATGGTAGAGACAGGATCATGCTGTGTGAATGTCACAGTTCTTAATGTTTCTGAAAATATTCCCACTTTTCCATCCTTCCCTCTGAGCTGTTATCAGTTAGCCAGACGGCAACCATTCCTCCGTTTCCACGGTGTGAGGCTTTATTAACAGACAGCCCAACTTTCACAGCCAATTCTAACCACAGTTGGTTCTGAAAATATCTAAATATGTTCATATAAATAAACGACACTGTTGTCTTGACAGCTTGTTGTTGAGTTTGTAAAGCTTTAGCTGTGTTAATGACAGAGAGCAGGGTTCATTTAGCCGTTTTCCTGTTTTAATGAGCTGCCATTGTGTTAAAAAGTTCCACATTGGTTTTGGCACAGGAGCGGTCATGGGGAGTTTTTTTTTTTCTTTCTTTTGTTGGAGGCGAACCTCACAGCTCTTATTTCTAACATCCTGGTGAGATTTTACAAGGCTGGTGATTCCTCAACATGTTGGAAATCAGTCCGTTAGTTAAACGCAGATCTGTCCACGTTAGAATATCTCTGCCTCATCTCATAGAGGATCTCTAGCTCTTCTAGGATCTCTAGTTTTTCTTTTGAGTCCCCTTCGGATCAGTCGGACGGCCGGTCGGGTTGAAGGGAACCCCAGCAGCGTTGTTGTTGTTGTCGTCTCTTATCAGCTGAGGAATTTCCATGGAGGCTGAGCAAACAGCAGCGTAGCTTTCACATGTCAGGAGCGGCTACTGAGGCTTCCAGGTAAAGAGGAAGTGTAGCGCCTGTGGCTTCTGGAAAGCCGCAGGAATGTTTGTGTTGGGAGAAAGTGACTTTACTACATTTTGTGGCTTTGGCCTCGGCATCTTATTCTCATGTGTATTATTTCTGGCGTCGTAGGCAGCGCCTCTGAAGGCGTGACACTAAAACCTTTTTATTGCCCCTCTTTGCCCTTTTATAGGTTGTTTCTTCCTTTATCTCTCTCATTCTTTATTAAAAAAGCGTGTTGTCCTCTTCATTTTCTACCATCTATTTATTTCCACCCTCTCCCTTCTGCGTAGTAGCCATCTTTAGACTCCAGGTGATATTAGAGTCCAGTTCCTTTCGGTTACGTTTTATTTTTAGCTCCCCAGTATAATCTCCTTCTCTTCTCGTCTCTCTGCCCCGTCTGGTTCTCCAGCGGCTGCCGTTTTTTTAATTGGGATCGCCCTGCATCGGCTTTCATCAACCACCAGCGTTCCTCACCCACTGTACAGGCAGACGGGCTAACTGGGACTGGATGTGTGTTTTTATGTGGGCGTTTCTGTTTGCATGCGCCAGCTTCTGTATTGGTCCTCTGTGTCTTCATGGCGGCGAGGCCTAAAGCCCCCTTTCAGTCCAACAGCAAAAACTTTCACTGAATCACAGCTTTTCAATCTTCTGAGACTTTTTCAGCCTGAATTAGGCCAACGTTAGAGTTCAGACCTAAGTCTGCATTAGGGCTGCAACAACGAATCGATAAAAATCGACTTT
>NW_015151249.1:272331-273362 GCF_000732505.1 Cyprinodon variegatus | reverse complement strand
CACCATGAAAGCCCATTTGAAACTCTGGATGAACCCTCAGACTTTATAGATCCACATTTTGACTAGAACTCAAGCTGATTTAGACTGAATAAGTTGAAGCATGTTTGGGCAGTGTGCTAGGCGGAAATATGATTTTTGCACAATGCAAAAAGGACAAAAATGCATTTTTCCACTAATAAAAGGGAATCTGGTCAGAAAAATATGCTGATTTACTTCATTGGAGACGTTCTGCATAAGAAAAAGCCTTTGCTCCTAAGATTGACTCGCTGTTTCATTGAAATTTACCAATTATATCACCAAACTGAATAGAAAATAATAACAGAGTAACCTTATGTAACACATGCCGGTTACATCACCTGAAATGGTCTCACTATTACCTCTGACCCCTCCTTGGAAAGGTCTGAGCCTCTAGTTTCCAATGATGCCGGCCATTAGGGGGCGGGGCTAAAAATAAACACCTGCTGTCGGATTACTCCCAAAGAGTTGCACATGGCAGGTGGAATTTTAAATCTCATTTTATTTGTTTAGACAGCTATAAAACAAACAGTATTTGTGAAAAAAAACCAACAACTTTGAAACATGTTTTAGAAATTTTAAAGCCCTATTTGAAAGGCGTGTGGATGAAACACCATGTGACTGTTTTGGCCATTTCTATGAATAGATAAACGTGAGCAGGTGTCAGTTGGGCCTGGTACCGGGCCAGCCGGGCTGAAGGGGTTAAACGAAGAAAGGGCCTCTCTCTGTGTAGATGCAGGGAGTCGTTCAACTGACTTCAGAACCATTAAAAAAAAAAAATACCAGACTGATACGAGATTTACTGATTTATTGCTTAATAAAAAAAATTCTGATGTTGAGTGGATCGTCGCAAACAGCAGACCTCTGAGGCCAACAGCAGCCAGGGCTAACGTTAGCCCGTCTGCAGCAGTCAGGGTAACGTTAGCCCGTCTGCAGCAGTCAGGGTAACGTTAGCCAAGTCGGCAGCGGCCAGGGTAACGATAGCCCGACAGCAGCAGCCAGGGCTAACGTTAGCC
>NW_015151249.1:269026-270171 GCF_000732505.1 Cyprinodon variegatus | reverse complement strand
TAGCGGTGTGTGAAGTACCTCCGGCTCTGATGGACGTTTTTTGTTTTTATTTGGCAAAATATTCACTTGATTTGTTTTTATCTGACTGTGTTTACTTTATTCCGCCATTAGATGAAAAAAGTTAATATTGTTGAAATGCAGCTCCAGGCGAGCTGAGCATGTGGTGATGTCATCAGTACGCTTCTGTTCCAATTGACCCATATTTATTCTGCTAGTTCGGTTCTCCCAGAGTCTATACTTTCCTGTGTTCTTCTCAAGAACGGACTTGGCAAGAACACAAGTCCGTACTCGTGTTCTAGTGAATTGAGAAACGGCCATAGTCTTTAGCTGTAAACACAAATAGCTTGGTAGCTGCCAGTAATCAGTAGTGCCATGATGTTGATTCTTAACTGTTATTTCTAATCGGATGCTAACAGTGTGAAGTGCATGATAGACATGGATTGAAAGCTCAGGAAGATGCAGAGGGACTGTGCAGTAATATGTTCAGCATTCCTTGTATCTCCAGAGGACGACTCCTCCCATCAATCTGACCCAAAGCCCTGCAGGTACCGCTCAGGTGTCCTGGGACAGACAGCTTCTAGTTGAATAAAACCGAACTTCCAGTCTGAAATGCATTTAACAGAGAAACCTGTGAACAGATGCAGCTGTGAAAATCAACATAATGACTCATTTATTTCAATAACTGTACCTGAGCAATTCCACCCGTGACCTGTTGATGAGGGATGATTAAATGACATGCTTAGGCCTTGTGAGACTAAGCGCACTTCTTTATTCACATGAAGTATAAATCTGATGCTGGAACAGCAGCACAGAAATAATCTATAGTGCTGAGGAAGTGCTGCTGTCAGCACTGCAGAGAGCCGGAGGAAGATCCAGCTTAATGGAGGTCAGCTAAGGTCAGGAGGAGAGCAACTTTGGCTCAGACTTTACAGATCTGAAGATAACTGGAAGCGTATCAGTGCTTTGGACGCGTCTTTAGTAGGAAATCTGCTGATTAATGAGGTAATCTGTAGTTCATTGATTTTTATCGATCCACCAACAATTAGTCCATAATAGGGATGCACGATATTGGGATTTTGGCCGATATCCGATATGCCGATATTTTAAAACTCATGTAGCCGATAACCGATATCGATACCGATGTT
>NW_015151249.1:265017-267466 GCF_000732505.1 Cyprinodon variegatus | reverse complement strand
GTTTTTGAGGAAGAAGAAGTAGTATTTTTATTTTTTTTTTAGACTTTAGAAACTCAGAAGCTGATCAAATATCGGGTTAAATATCGGTGAGGTGGCCGATGTCCGATATTCAGTTTTAAGGCCGATACCAATAGGGGGCCCATTATATTGTGCATCCCTAGTTCATAAGCAGCTATTTTCTTAAAACCCTGATTTTTTTTTTTTTTTTTTTTGTATCACAAGTCTTACGATTATTTTCCCTGTCAATTCATCTTTTGCTTATTTTTCCGATTAATTGACGATAATCAGATAGCAAAAGATTATGCTGGTGAAGATTCTCAGTCATCCAGGTCACGGTCATTCCAAAAAAGTAAAAAAAAAAGTTTGAAGAGGTTTCTCTTCCATCCAGGAAGATTTTTCAATTCAAAATGTCAGAAATAGCGTTGAGTTCCAGGTTTTATCCAGCAGCCCAACTAAGCCTGGTTTTAGTTTAGAAAACCTGCAAATAGAAACGGATGAACGGGTCCCCCCCTTTGGAATGGGGGTCGTTTGGCGTCTTTGTTAGCCTGCAATGCCCCATACCTGTGTATGTCTCTGAAAGGGGGGTCGTTAGAGGGAATTGTTGGCCTGGATGAACAGGCGCGCTCTTCTGTTCTTCTGTTGGGGTTGCGATCATAGCGGGAAGGAATCAACTCAATTGCTGCATTTTAGGTTTTTGAAAGCTGGAATCTGAGCCCCCCCACCCCCGTTTAAGGTTGGTTATTCAGTTGTTATTAAAACGTGTGAAACAACAAAGAACTTAAAAAGGCAAAGTCATAAACTTTTTAAACAAAATGAAATTTAGGATTTTTGTTAATATAATATCCTAATTTTGTAAAAGTCGCCAGGGAATAAATAGTTAATAATTTAACCAATTAATTAAATTAACTGTTTTTGTCTATTTTTTTTTTTTCTTTTTGGGATATCAGGATTATGTTTTTTTTTGCTCTTAGTTCAGAGTCATGTCATTCAGACAGCGTAGTGGGTGGCAGGCCCTCTAATAAAACCCTATTATATTCATTATGATTCATTCATTTATTTAAATTTGCAGCATTATGCCTGCCATGCAACCTTTTTGCTTTTGTTGAGGATGGCGCACATCATAAAGCATTGGAGCCCCCCAGCTAGAGATTTCTAACATTGATATATTAGTTGTTAAAAGTTCATTTTCTAAACAAACGTTAGTGCTGCTCTTTTAGCCAAAGCTGGAGCGTTATTTTAGTTTTTTATAGTTGAAATGCTCCAATGATTGACCGTCCGTCTGTTCGATGTTTGGCTGCTGCCATGTGTAGTAATGACAACTGCTTATTTTTCTGTCTTTCATTGAGATGTTTTATTTATATGTTTGAGTGTTTTTATATCAGTTAAATGAAACCATAGTGGTTGATTTTTTATCTCTGTTTGCTCTGTGGAGCTGCTGCTAAGCCAAAGGAAATAAATGCTTAGTTTCATCTGGCCCTCAGGCGAGCTATCGAACTAGTCTGACTCACCCACTCAAAGCAGCCCTTTGTTCAAAGAACTTGTCTTATTTTACCACTTTGTTGGCCTAAAACTCAGTTTTCCATTCAGTCCTTTTTATCCTTTTCTCCTTTATTTATTCTATCGTTCTTATGTTCAACTTGAATTGTTTTGCTTCTCAAAATACACAAATACACGTGTTTATTGTGAAATTATTAAACATATTTATATGTTTCAATGCTCTAAACTCGTCAATGCATCCGTCACTGATGAGTCGGGGGGACATTTGTACGATACCAAAGTTAAAGGTTTCTTATTTTAGTTTCACCACAAGCTGCTGGAAACAAAAATATAGTTCAATCTGGGGCTGCAATTAACGATTATTTGGCAAATATGCCCGTCTTATGTTTACATTTTATCACTGGTGCACTTTAAAAATGGAAATGTCTTGAGAGTTGTACTAAATGAATTTTTTTTGTATACACTGTGTGTTTACAAAATGACAAGTCTGTCTAAGTCAAAATAAATTAATCCTTCAATTAGTTTTTCGATTAATCTATTAATTATCGGCTAGCTAAAGATTCCTTAAAGATTTTTTAATGAAATTAAAACGGGTGAAACTAAAACATTTCCACTTGAGGAGTTCCGGATAGGCTTATTGATATTGTTAAGCTCATTTATTTTTATTTTTTTTACAATTTATGTATAATTGCTGCTCTGTCAGCTAAAGGCATGTTTTACAGTCTAGTTAACAATTAATCTATTTCTAAATTAGTTGACAATTATTTAATAACTAATTCATTCGATTAATTGTTTCAGCATTAATTCCAAAACTATCAGGAAGACATGAAATAATTTTTAAAGACCTTAATTGGTATTAAAATGTCTTAAATCAGTCTTATTTTTTAATACATCATAAATAATTTTTGTAATCTAAATAAAACATTAAAATTGACAATACATTTTTTTTTTT
>NW_015151249.1:258111-262696 GCF_000732505.1 Cyprinodon variegatus | reverse complement strand
AAAATGGTTGAATAGAGTTATAATATAGATGCTCTCACAGTGTATCTAATCTATTCTAGTTTTAATGACTGCATAACTTCTTTAATCAATGAGCAGAAGCAGGAGGGGAGGCTTCCTCTGTTTGAACAGTATTAACCTCTTTGCTAGTAAGGTAGAGGATGCTACCACATTTGTCTGATTGGCATGTAGATGTGCACCAGCTGGAAACGGCGCCAATACTTGCAGTCAGGCGAGAAGGTTCTAGTGGGTATTGGAGGATAGTGGCTAGAGCATCAAATATAGATTTCCAGAAATGTCTTTTTGATCTGTTCTATTCTCTCCTTCTGCAGGCTGCTGATCAGAAACCCAAAGGTGAGTGTTTTGATCTAATAAGCTTCTGCAGCATTTCATTTTAACTGCTCATTAACTTAAAACAACTTAACCTGTTAGTTCTTCTTAAAGCTTTTTTTTTAAACACTTATACTTGAAAGGAAATGGCAGTTTTCAATGAATTTGTTCATTTATTGTCGGGGAGCAAAAAAAAATGTGGGAATTAAGAATTCTTGGTGTCATCCAAACAGCCCAAACCGTCACACTGCCGTCTCCGTGTCTGAGTAATTATCTTTTCTGAAAACGCCTTCCTGCTGGAAGGCCTAATTTTTCTCTTTTTAGTCCACTAGATGGTTTACCATCATTTTGGGGTAAATATGAGACGCTGTTAGCTCGCAGTAGCCGTGTTTCCATACAAATGAAATCTGAATTTTCATCAAACTTTTAATATTAGCATTTTTTTACATGCAGTTCGAACAAATTAACAAAGCACCATAAAGGCATCCCATGTCGTCACGCATGGCTGTAGTAAACAGGAAGTAGAGGCTGTGTTCTGCACGGACCACAGGCCAGTAATGGAGGACAGTTTTAGTGAATGTGATGCTATCAGGAAAATTTTCTTTAATAAAGGTGATGCTATTTGTTTCCATGTATGATAGGAAGACGGCGATAGCAGAAACAGCTGATCAGTCATCTGAGGACAAGTTTGCTACGTCGCACGTTTTGTGCATCAACCCTTTTTCTCATAAACCAAAAACCAACTCAATAGAGCGTTAAAAGGAAGATTCAGTCAGCTAGGAATGATTAATGGATCATTATTTAAACCTAAAACTAATATGTTCACCGTGATTTAATGAATTTAGGGTTATTAAGTAAAAAATAAAAACAATAATTTTCATTGCGACCCGGTTCCGTATAAAGCAGGAGACGATGATGAATTTTCATTGCTATTAATGAGTCCGGGAGCGGCCATTTTTGCCCAAATATAGTAGAATTACACTCCTGACATCTTCCAGCAGTGACGTCACGGTGCGGTATCGGCTGTTGATCAAGTCCCAGTGCTGTATCTGGTGTTTGTCACAACGCGCTATTATCCAAGTCATCTTGAAAACATTCTTCTTCCAAATGTTGGCTACATATTACGGGTTTTTTCTCTGGCCAGAAGTTCGATGGCAAATCCTCCCTCTTCAAGTTGGCGATCCAACGACCAACCCGTCCGTGGAGGATCAGGAATCAGAAAGGTGGAAAAAAAACGTTTTTTTTTTTTTCCAGAAGTCCTCTGGAAATCTTCAATAATTGTTGTTGATTGCAGATGTGTCTAGTAGTTCCCATTGATTTTGCTTGTAAAGCGGGGAGAATGGCGCTAGGCTTACCGCACTGTGACGTAGTATATAAATATCTGGCTGGCTTGCCAAATATGGAAGCAGTTGTACTGCGTTATGTAGTCCTGTTTCTGACCTTATGCTCACTTAGCAACACAGAGAATGCAGCATGTAAACAGAGTCTACATACTGGGAGTCACGTACGAATCTTGGCAAAAACAGGGTTCTTGCTGGCTGAATCGCACGCAATCAGGTCATAAGCTAAGAGATTTCCAGGGAGAGCGTCCAGTCGTGCACGTGCATCCACACAGTGGGATGTGGAAACTATAAATGCCGCCCAGAATGGATTGAAGGTTGGGGGATAACAGAATTTTTGACGACGCGTTGCTGGATGTATGAAGTGTTTAAGACAGCTGTATGAATTCGGTTTTGTAATTAAATGTGTCCCCCCTCCGGATGATAAATGGTGTGAATCGTGGCCTTCTTTTCTGTCATAAGGGAATGCTACCAATGAGCTTCCATAATGTCACTGCTGGAAGATGGCAGGAGGGAGGGGCTACTATATTTGGGCAAAAATGGCCGCTCCCAGACTCAGTGATCGCGACAAAAACGGTATTTTTTTTACCGATTAACGCTAAACTCATTAAATTATTGCGAACGTGTTAGTTTTAGGCATAGATGACGATCCATTGATTATTCGTTGCTGACGGGACTTTTCCTTTAAATAAAAACCTTCCATGATTCAAGTTTGCGCAGTTTAATAATCAATACTGAGCTTTACACTGGGCCACTTTCTGCTGCTCCTCTAAAGTAACATTTCCCTTCAAGGTTAGAGCTTTAATACAAACGGTTTATGATGTAAACAGCTGCAACATTAAGAGGAGGCAGGTTACATGCAGGTTTTTTTTTATGGGGTAAATAGAGCAGAGATTTTTTCTCTTCCTTTGTTTAACTTTGATGTCTGCTGGTTTCTTCTACAAAAACAGTCTCGCTTTGCTTTTCCCGTGTTGCTCAACATGTTCATGATGGCATGAGGGCTCGTCTTTGATTACCCAGAGCGTGTTTGTCATCTGTTCTCTGGGAAATGTTATGATTAGAGTCTATTGGTTTCCTGTTGTTATGCTGATTGATTGTCAGCATACATCAGCTGACACTTTGGTGGTTTTCCTTTTGGTTGCATGTTTCCGCTAATTGATCTAGATAATAGGAATTCACTTCCCCTGTTGGTTATTTACAGTTGTTTGAAGGACTATTTGCTTCCTTACAGATTTTTTTTGTTGCTGCACTATGATGTTTTGGATCATAAAACAGGTTTTTATTTTAAAAAAATTAGGATAAAATATATTTAAGATAACTATTTAATCGTAGCTACCCCGCGGTTTCGTCGTACAGTGTGTGCTCGGCTTTAGCTTCAGAGGAGGATCAGGGAGGTCAGACATAGTTCTTGATTTGCATTGTAGTGTGGAAGCAGACCATGCTTCAATATGGAGCATAAATCAAAAATAACTGCGACATACAACCGTTTTGTTATTGTTCTTTTCTACGGAAAGCCGACTGCTTTATTTATTTCATGCAAAGGGATAAAACTTTAAAATTACAGCCTGTTTTCATAGAGGCCCAGCTGTGCGGTCGCAGACTAAAGAGGAAGAAACTTCAGCCAGATATGAATGATAATGAAGAATGAAAGCAGTGAAACATTTGGGTTCTTTTGTTGTCGATGAAAACGGGGAAATAACTAAATGTTCAACCTTGGAGTGAATACAGAGGAGGGCTGATGACGCGGGCGTCGGTTAGACTCCATGAAAGATGGAGATGGATTTGGAACGCCATCCTGAACGTCTGCACCATGGATACACGTGCGGACAGACATGAAAAGGACGGGAGGAAATAAGGCCAGTTTGAAAACTAATCATTTAGAGAGCCATCAGGACTCCTGGGAGTCGACCCCCCCACCCCCGCATCTATCTCCAATATATTTTAAATGGAAGGTGCCGTCAGCCGGTCAGGGATTGCTTTTTATGCATGGCTCTAAATAACAGAGCTGGGGGTGTATATGTATGTATTTATATGCAGAGAAGGGAGGAAATCGGTATGAAGCAGTGATTTGTGTTTTTCCATCCATATCGGCGCATTCTGCCATCCTCATACACTTTCAGGAATTCATAGCAGCATCCACCCCCCCTCTCTGCAGGCCCTCCTCGGACCCAGGCATTCAATTTGTTTGCGGTAATCGATCTCGGCTTCATATGTATGAAAATGAGATAAAGCTTTGGCGCGCTGGAATTAACTTCTCTGCCCCCTATTAGGCACGGAGCTTCACCAAATGCAGGGTTTCTAGACGCCCCTGCCCACTTCCCCCAACACATTTAGGCTGGACCCCCCCACAGACACACACACACCCCACGTCTTCCTTTTAAGTCTCCTCCCAGGGAGGCTGATTATTCACTGATGGTGCACAGCAGCTTCTCACAATCGCTGCCGCCTCGACAATCAGAGTCTAACAGACGTGCACACTGATTCTGGTCTGGGAGCATCGAACCCGGAGTTTATTAGCTGATATTGGCTTAGCTTTTTACAGACATTATTCCACATTTCTGTTAAAATTTTCTTTTTTTTAGGCATAACAACAGCTGTGCTATTTTCAATTCAGTTTATTTCTATAGCGCCAATTCACATCGTGTCATCTCAAGGCACTTTCCAGTTCACCAGATCATCCAGTCAGATTGATTCAAAGTTTTCTATCTAAGGAAAACCAGCTGATTGCATCGAAATTGACTCGAAGGCAATCCCTCACACCAAGCATGCTTATAGCGACAGTGGAGAGGAAAAACTTGATTTCATTAGGAAGAAAGCTCCAGCAGAACCAGGCTCAGTGTGAGCCTGGTTCGACTGGGGTTCAAGGAGACAGAAGCAGACATAGAAAAAGAAGCATAGATACAAAAGGCAACTGTCAA
>NW_015151249.1:254799-257644 GCF_000732505.1 Cyprinodon variegatus | reverse complement strand
ATATAAAAATGAAAAAAAAAGGCCATGATAATGACTAGCTATAGATTTGTGATGTATATTACAACCCTGAGCAAAATACATTGTTTTAAGGGGGTTTTTATGCGATAAAATGACGCAATTAAAATCATCTTTTTGGCAGGAAAATATAAGCTTGTTAGTAAAAGTTAGAATTGGTTCACTCCATTTATAGGGGAGTCCCCCCCGTCCCTCAGTGAGGTCTAGAAACACAAGATCTATGTCAGCCATTCAGCAAATATCCTGCTACATGGCTGTACATCTTATTTTGGCATTTGACCAATTAGATGAGCCTTTGAATGATATATTACCAAATGAAAATTAAGTTGAAAAACAGTTAAGAAAGTTAATTTAAGAAATAAAGGTAAAAAATCAGATTGAAAAGTTAAAAAGTTAATTAGCCTCGTTAACAATTCTATTTAGGTTTATAAAGTGCCAGTATCAGCATTAATACCTCTAAGGTTATGTTGGACCAAAAAAATTTGTTTTTTTCTCTCTGAGTGTTTTTCATGAATTTCTTCTAGAACAAGGGTCTGCAACCTTTCATATCCAAAGAGCCATTTTACTCCGGCTAAAGAAAAGTCATTTAGACCTGCAAAATAATACTTTTTAGTACTTTTAATTATATTATTATTTTTATATATATAACTGCTATAGGAAATCTGTTAATATCTTAAACGACTAACATTTTATTTGCTTTTCTAGCTTAAGACAAAAGATTCATTAAGATGAGGCATGGATTTTCGTCTATAGGGTATGATCTTAATAAAACACATAATTTCCAAGTTCATTAAAAGAAAAATAGCTCTACATAAGATATTTCTGGTGCTTTTAATGTCATTCTGTTGAGACAATTCAATTTAGATATTCATTATAAAAAACAAAGGTTTTAAGACTGGTTTTTATTCTTAGAGTTTAGCATTATGTAATTTTTTGGCCAATATTAAGAGCCATTGAACAGGGTCTAAAGAGCCACATGTGGCTCCGGAGCCGCAGGTTGCAGGTGCTTGTTCTAGAAGAACTTTTGTTATTTTTCTTAATATATTTGGGCAAGTTGGCGTTTCTTGTTATTATATTGACATTAATTTTTGCCATCAAAATATCCATATTTATTTAATGTTATAAAGGTAATGAAGTGTTGTCCTGGATTCCAATAACACTATTGACTTGAAATGTTGATTTTCAAAGTATTTCACTGAGCGCCCTATAAAGGGTTGAATTGGGTTGCTTTGCTCCCTGGCGTGACTCGGAGGACACGGCAAACGCGTCCATTCTGCTTGAGTGAAGAGACTCTCTCTGGCTGCGTTCTGCACCTTCTCTGCGTCGCTTTAAATGTCTGAGAGGCTAGAAAGCGAAAGTAAAACCCTTCCATTTGCTCCTGACGTCGGCTTCATTTTCACCCGCTCTCCACGTCTGAGGAGAGACGTATTTGCACGGTGTCGCCATGGTGATAACAGCATTATATTTTTCAAAGCGGCGACAGACTCTCTTAAAAACCCGAGAGCGTCCCCTCGTTTTGTATCGGATTAATTTGCGATTTCACATGCTATTAATTGCGTCAACATTTTTTTAAAGCGGGATTTCATGAATCGCAATCTAATTAGGGGCTAATTTACGCCGGCTTTCTGCTTCCCTTCGCCCCCCCCCCTTCCCTTAAGTTAACCACATTCATAAACACACAATTAATTAATACCATATAGCCTGTGAATTATGTCCAGTAGATTTATGACTGCGAGGCGTAATTGTTTCTCTACATCTTCTGTTTGCTCTCTCAACATGAGGAATGGAGAGGATGAACAATGAAGGAAACGATGCGTTCCTCGCCGTTTATTCATGTTGTATGAGGACTCGCACGCCACAGACATAGGACCCCCCCCCAAACATACCCCTCTACTCAGCATTAAGCTGCTTCATGTCAAACAGCAGGCAGATTAGCAGCAGCCCAGTGTTCTGAGTGGCAGTTGATGCTGTGCTTTGCTGCATCGTCAGAGTCCCAGTGTTTTCTTTAAAGGTTAAAATGCTTCTTTTCTTCCCGGAGGCACAGAATCAAAACGCTTTTGGTTTCGCTTTACTGTATTTATTTTCGTTGTATCTCGGAGAACTTTAATCGATCCATTGTATGCTTTCTTTCACCTGCTTAGCAGAGGTGGGTACATTTACTTGAGTAACTTTTAGGGAAAAAAATGCTGTTAGAAGTAGTTTAACCTTTCCGTACAGTAATTATCTTTTACTTATAATATCTGGAAACTACCACCTACAATGAACTTCAGCTCTTCAGAGATCAGATTTAAAAAATGGTAAACAGTTGATAATATTGCTGGAGGTTCTTATAGGGATTGCTTTCTGCAAAAAGATTAGTTTTATATTATGTTTAAAAAGTGTGAGATTCTAATGCCTGTTTTTTTATGTTATTAGGGCACAATTTGATTAATCGTCAAATGGAGTATAGAGACTGTAAAACATGCCTTTAGCTGAAAGAGTGACTCAATTAGAGCAGGAATTAAAAAAGTAAACATTTAGCATTTAAAGGAAAGTCCGGTCAGCAAATAATAATCAATGGATCCCTATTTATATCTAAAATTAATACTTTCGCTGTGATTTAATGAATTTAGCGTTACCGTTTCATTGCGATCACTGAGTCTGGGAGCGGCCATTTTTGCCCAAATATAGTAACCCCTCCCTCCTCCCATCTTCCAGCAGTGACGTCACGGTGCGGTAAGCCTAGCGCCATTCTCCCCGCTTTACAAGCTAAATCAATGGGAACTACTAGACACATCTGCAATCAACAACAATTATTGAAGATTTCCAGAGGACTTCACCATTGAAATTC
>NW_015151249.1:252836-254310 GCF_000732505.1 Cyprinodon variegatus | reverse complement strand
TTTATTGAACAGGATGGAATCATTTCATATTTAAAGAACTTTCAGAAGTTTGATTTTTCCTTTAAAACTGTCCATCTAGGCTTCTATCTACCATTCCGCTTTAATTTCTCTGGTTTTTACCAGTTTATGTTGAATCATTGAAAGAACCATAGTGTAAGGTCCTAGTGAACAAGGAGTCTATATCTGCTATGGTTTGGTAAAGAAAGGGATCAGAAATAAAGTCAATGTTTGTATTGTTTTCTTTTGGTCTAATTAAAGTCTGGCCTTTCTTTTCTCTCCGGTTTTTATCGTTTCTTTAAGTGGATTTTTTTATCATCTCTTCTCTAAACTGGTCTTTGGAAGCAAACCGTCCCTAAAATGGCAGCAGAGTTGATTAAAACACTGGAGAAATGAACATATATGTATTTTTTTTTCTTAACTTTTTCTGCCATTCCAGACCAGAAGAATTACCCCATTGTGCAGAGCATATAAGCCTCCGCGTTATGTCCATCCCTCCCCCCTCCACAAACATGACTGCATAATAAAGTAGCTCTGCAGACAATAGACAGAGGAGATGTGGGAACCTGCACCACCAGGCGCTAAGCTCAGGGAGCCAAACCTTTTCTTTTTTCTTTTTGTGCAACACAGTCTGATCTCCTCACCGGTCTGTTTTGAATTTCCAATTAAAGGTTCGATTCTCTCATGTGTTTCCATTCGCCCATTGTTTCTCACTCGTGTTCTTCTCCCTGAGCCATCGCTATATCTTCCTTACTTGCTCTTACACAGTGTAATTAACCAGTTAGTATCCAGAAAGGCCGTAATTAAAACTTGTGGTTGGGGAGGAAACCTCAGCAGGAGGCTTTAATGGACTTTCATCACTTGATCCTTGTGCTTATTTAATTAGCTTTCGTCTTCAGGGCAAGGGGTGCGCTGCTTTTCCCGCCACGCGCTGCACTACAGTCTATTATTGGCAAAGTATTCAAACTGCTACCTGCTACAGGGATAAACATTTAAAAGGAACATTGCACATTTCTAACCAGTTCCCCGAACACTAGCTTTGGTTAGTAAAGTATTTCTCTTTATTGTGTAAGATTTACAGACATCTGGGAGTAAAATGGGGATATTTCACTAAAAATAAACACTAAACCATGGTGGGTGTCACTACCCGATCTGTACCGTCAGCTCATTTGCTCATTCAGATATAAATTGGGGTCGCTCTTGATTTTCTTTTGTAAAATAGACTTTAATTTCGTTTCTCCCTCCCCAAAAATAGTAAGCATACTAAAATATAATGTTTTAAAGGCTAATTATGTATTTCCTGAAAACATAAATGCCTTAAAATCCTTTCTGCTATATCACTCCTTTGTGCCCGATCTGCACCAGGAATGGGATACTGTGCTGTTTCTGGGCAGGGGGGGGATTTACCATCAGGCAATACTATGCAGTTGCCTAAAACCCCAAGTTCCTGGGGGCCCCATAAAACATTTTAATACAA
>NW_015151249.1:248909-251438 GCF_000732505.1 Cyprinodon variegatus | reverse complement strand
TCTTTACTTTTTTGGAAATGACTGTGACCTGGATGACTGAGAATCTTTACCAGCATGTAATTTCCCTCTGGGATGATTAAAGTATGTCTGATTCTGATAAAGAAGCTGGTGGAATAACTCAGATAGATCAGACAGGCTACTGTAGCATTCATTCGCTGCGCCGTTATCCAAATGGCGAGTAAATGTCGTGAATCTGATCTGAAGTGAATCAGAAATGTTCAACGCCACCTGCAGCCATTCTGTTACCGTGGGAGCGAGTCAGAGTCCCACTCTGCCCCTCGGCTGACACTGACGGGATTGGTAGAAGTGCTTGGAGACCCTCATAAGCTCCTTTTCTTTTTGCCCTCATTTTTCTCTTTTCTTCTGGCATGTGAACTTCAGCTCCTGAGGAAGTGAATGTAGCTATAAATTAATGCTATTCCCGCTTCCTGTCTCTGTTATTGGCGCGCCTTCGCTTTCCTCCGAGCTTCTTTAGTTTGTTGGCAGGCACGGCAGAAAACCTCACCACTCTGAATTCAGAGTGTCGGTGCTGACCTGTGCTTCCATGTCACTGTGTGCTTCCTTACTGCCACAGCAGCTCTAAAGAGAACAGTTTGGCCTCTGGGGAGGGTTACCCTGATTTGTGGTTTTGTCCACCATCTTTCTTTATACAGACTCTTTCCATTGAGTCGGGTATAAAGGATCTGTCATGGAGTTTTAAACAAACTTTGGTTACGTTTAAAAGAACTCGTATCTCCTAATTGACAATAGTTTGTGGATTCTTCATTTTGAGGGTCCAACCTTTTCCTAAAAAACTTGAAACGATGAAGACAGGATTTTTGCTGCTTGTTATAGATGTTAGAACAGAGGAATGACCTTTTCAAATAGTGTCGACCCTTTTTACACTTGTTCAGCTCCAGGCTGTACAAGGCTGCTCAGCTACTGGATGAACCCTGAAGAACCACAGAAGGCTTGGAATCCAGCAGAAAGAGCCTCAAACGTCTGGATATTTTCCTCTAAGAGCAGGATGACGATTAGAGGGATGTAAAAATTGGAAAAACAGTGCAATAATTACTTCTTAATGTCTCTAACTATGTTGCTTGCTGTTTTATATCTTAGGGTTAGGTGCAGGGTTAGGGTTAATTGTATGTTAAATTCTATGTTATTGAATGGTGCGTAAGATGAAATACAGAGCTATAGAAATAAACTGAATAGAATTGATTTCTTATTTTATGAAGGAGCGAAGCTTTCAATTTGTTTTTTTTCTCTTCCTCTGCAGAAACATCCACTTGTTTATTTAGATATTGAATCTTTTTTGGATTTAATTTGATGTGTAGAAATGTTCCTAAAGTTAACATGGCCCTTTTAGCATTTTCACTAAACTGAATCTATAACTGATGCTATGCTGCTTCCTGTCACCTCCAATAAATGCTGGTCTGTTGTATCTGTCCAGTGCCAGAGGCTGTCCCCACTAAGCCCAGTCCTGGTTCATCTCGCCACCTTCAAACCTCCAGCCCCACACTGCCCCTCTCCTCCTGTCCTCCTGCTAATGTCAAGGGCCCCCCGTTGGGCAGCCAGGGCCTGACTCAGAACCCCCCTCAGCAGCAGAGCCAGTTGTCCTCTGCCGGTCCCCGCTACCCGCCCAGAGAGGTGCCCCCGCGCTTCCGTCAGCAGGAGCACAAACAGCTACTGAAGAGAGGCCAGCCGCTGCCTGCAGGAGCCCTGGGCGCTCTCACCCTCCCTCCTTCCTCTCCCTCATCTTCCTCAGCGCCTTTGTCCTCGTCTTCTACGACTTCCAAGAGCGCTGCCCCAAACTCTGCCACGTCCGCTCCAAGCAAACACAGCCCAGGTTTGTGTCTGCTTCGTCGCTTTCCTTTTCGTTTTTGTTCGCTGTTTTAGTTTGTGGGCTTGTGAATCGTCTGCTTTCGGTTTGATTCGTCACTTTATTGAATGTTGTTCATTGTTTTTACTCAGACTTTTATTTGTGTTCGTCTGTTCAACTGTTTCTTATTACTGGTTCTTTTCTTGCAATTCGTACTTTCTTTCTTCTCGCCGTAGCAGCAAATATATATTTACCACATTGAGTTCTATTTCTTAACAAATACAAATCTCTAGTTCCCTGAAAACATCCAGATCTTTAGAAGTAATTTACAGGGTTTCCACGGGTCATTAAAAGTCATTCAATTAATATTTTTTTAAATTAAGGTCTTAATTGGCATTAAAATTTATTTAATGTGATTATAATGGTATTTAAAATGCCTTATTTAAGTATTTAAGCATAAAAAAAATGTATAAAAACAATTTCCTAAGATTTATCAGATAGAACTGTTTGCGCGTGTTTGCAAGGAACTGCTTCCGGTTGATCTTAAAGCCATATGTTCTGAAAAGTAGCTCGAGGCGGAAAAATGTTAGAGAATGGGAAAACGCAAATTTCAACAAAATTGGCTGGAAAACGAGGAATTTGGGACATGGCTGCAGCCTGTCGACGGTAAAGATGACCAAGGATTTTGCGGTGTTTCTTTTATTTATATATTTATATTAGGGATGGAA
>NW_015151249.1:244725-247223 GCF_000732505.1 Cyprinodon variegatus | reverse complement strand
TCCCGCCCCCTTGATAAACGACCAATAACATTCACTTTATTCACTCATATAAAGTCGGGCACCACTCGGGAGAATTTGCAAATGCAACGGTTGGAACGGCCGCTTCCGTACGACTTGAAATGTGTGGAGAAGTAGGTTATAAAGCATACCAAGCATGTTGGCAGCATCATGCTGAGGGGACGAGTTTCTTTAACAAGGACAGGCTGTTTAAGCTGTCAGCAGGATGAATGGAGCTAAAAGGGAAATCTTTTCTACAACACAATCTGCAAACCAACAGAACTGAAAGTGTAGCCAAGACTGCTTCTTTTCTGTCCATCTGCTCTGTTAGGAATGTGAAACTTGATCGACACATTTTCACGTATTTTAATTCATTTAGTAAATGTAAGCTGAAGTTGTGCCAAAGGGCAGTTATACCAGCTGTAAATGTCCAAAGGGCAAAAAAAACGCATCGTTATCAACGTACTAAATACCATTTATCAATTAAAAAAAAAAAATTATTTTGGAAATAAAAACTCCAATCATCTCGAAAAACCATGAAAAAAATAATGGCATCTGTTTACATTTGATACCAAAATTGCATAAACAAAACAACCCAGAAAAACGTTTTTAAGATGCTGGTGAAAATTCTCAGTCATCCAGGTCATAGTGAATATAAATAAGTAAAAAAAAAAAAAAACAATCCAGTGGACTTTGTTTCCAAGTTTGAAGACGTTTCTCTTCCCATCCAGGAAGCTTTTAGACAGGTATGGGGCATTACAGGCTAACAAAGAACCCAAACGAGCCCCTTATAACAGGGATGGACCCGTTCATCCGTTTCTATTTGCATGTTTTCTAAACTAAAACCAGGCTTAGTTGGGCTGCTGGATAAAACCTGGAACTAAACGCTATTTCTGACATTTTGAATTGAAAAATCTTCCTGGATGGAAGAGAAACTTCTTCAAACTTGGAAACAAAGTCCAGTGGATTATTTTTTAACATTTTTTGAGTGTTTTAGCAACATGTTGCATTTTTGAACTTCTGGTCCAGTTCTACCAAAGGTTTGTTTTCAGAGGCTGTGTTTTAGATGAAGAGGCGTTGTTCTAACCTCTGGTAGACTTTTAATGAACTCCCTATTGGCTGGTGTGATCAGTTATGCTTAACTAGCCTCCAGAGGCTCTTTGTAGAGTGTTTGTTTGTATTTGTTTTTGTGCTAAGCTGCTCGGTCTACTGCGCATCCTTTTCCTACCCAAGCTTAACCTTCACATCTAACATTGTTTTTGTTTTTATAAACGTATAAAAGAATTCCTCCCATGCGTCATTTAGCCCGACGGTTCGTCTCTTCCTCCAACATTAAGCCTCTGTCACCTTGAACAAACAGATAGAAATGATGCATCTGGGCACTGCACGCTGTTTTCATGGTTAGACAGGAGTTAGTGATCATATGCTTGCATCTTTGTTTAGGCTTCCTCTGCTTTTTTTTTTGCATCAGCGACGTCCTGCGCCGTCTTTGATTACAGGCTCAGCGTTGGCTGTGAGCACAGCAAACACGCTCTCTGTAAACAGATCCGCAGCAGCTGCCGTGCACGGCCAGCATGGCGGAGCGCTGCGTCGCCGCTGCTGTTGGTTTAACGTCGGTGCCATCAGTCACAACGTCGAACAAGAGCCTAAATCCTAAGTAATCCGTTGCTGAAAGCTTGGTGGATTAAAAAAACAAAACAAAGAAAAAACGTTATTTTCTTTCGGTTTTGAATCTGTTAGATCTTTGGTTGAAAGTGGATTTCATTACTTTGGATGAAGATGTTCTAAAAATATTTTACCCTCCAAGTTTATGGTTTCCTCAGCCGGGAGCCAAGATCTAAATAAGGCTGCAGGCTTTGATCTCAGGAGAGAGACAAACTGCAGAAGCCAGGAGATTCAAATAAAGATGTATTTCCTGTAGGGTTAATCCTGGTTCTGGATATTAACCTTTAACGGTTTAGTCTGGCAGTTTGTTGTCCAGGTCGGCCGTCACTTTGTGCTCATTTTCCCAGGAGTGTCTTAGAAAAAGCCGCCTGTGGCCGGGGTTCCCTGCCATCATGCGATCAGATTCATCCTAAGGGCTTCCAAGGCACAGCCTGCTATTTGTTGTCGGCTAATAGCCTGAAGCTAACAGTCCTGTTGTTGTAGCAACTGTGAATTACTGTGAATACAGCAGATGAATTAGCTTGTTTTCTGTTTCATTTACTCCCAGTACTAGATTTGGTTTTACTTCTAGCTTCATAGCTGAAAAAGTACTCCAATATTTTTTTTTCACTTAGTTAAAAATGTATATTTATTCTGTTGTCAGTTTTTCTCTGCATTTAGTAATAGCGTCTAATCACTGCCATTGGGAACCTACTAGCACTAAGTTGCTAACTGCTTAGCAAGATGCTTCTGACAAACCGGCCACAATGCGAACCTTCCGCCACAACAATCCCGCCCCCTTGATAATCGACTAATCACATTAGCTTTATTCACTCGTGTAAAGTCGAGCACCACTC
>NW_015151249.1:231852-244154 GCF_000732505.1 Cyprinodon variegatus | reverse complement strand
GCACGGAAAGTGACTCTGACAGCGAAGAAGGGGAAATTAGCATGTCTGATTTAGCGCAGCTGTTTAATTCAGAAACAGAGGATGATGACTTTGATGAGTCTGATTAATAGTTTTGGTCCCGCTCTATTTTTAAATACGCAGTAGAGGTATTTAAACGTAGTAGAGGACATGTACCTGTATATAAATCCCACGCCCTATAGTCCGGTGCGCCTTATGTGTGTGTTAAATACCGTAATGGCACTCATAACCGAGACTGCGCCTTTTAGTACGCTGCGCCTTATGGTCGGGAAAATACGGTACGTCCTTTTTCCAAGTTATCAGATCAGAGCATGACCTTTGACCCGTTAAAATCAGGTGGCAGCGCCTAACCTGCTTTAAATTCAACGGCTTTGGGACCCACACATGACCTCTGCCCTACCAGACAGAGACAATCCCCCCCTCCCCCGTCCCTTTCTGTCCTTATGTCGCCCCCCTCCACTGTTTGCCGTGTCTCCAGCTGACCTGGGACCATTAAGCGGTCGGTGGAAGCCAGCAGCCGTCCAGACGGGCTTCCCACCAGCAGGTGCTGAAGTGGGCGTCTTTCAGGAGTGTGGGAAGTGCTGCAGGAACAGCTGTTTGCTCCTCACCCAGACGGAGGGTCACTTTGTTTAAACACTTAGCCCTTTCATTTGCCCTTCCAACCCCCCTCCTCCTTATCCAGCTAGCTAGGATGTTCTCATAGTATTCATGTGCTTGCTTTGAATTGAGCTGCAGTTTTATTATTTGCCGGTTTAACTGCAGCCTTGCTGTCATGTCCTCTCACATCAGCAGCTCTTGGTTGTTTGTATTTTTTTTTTATCATCATCAAATACCGAGAAGACGGCTTGGGCCCTAATGAAGCTAGGGAGGTATGGATTGGCCTCTGTGTTCACGCTGCGACACACTCATACCCGCACAAGTGTGAGACCCCCTCCCCCCACCACCCCCCGGTGGCTTCATTAATGCAGTCTCTGTCGGGGAAGCTGAGAAGTCGCCGCGCTCTCCCTCTCGTACGCTCCTCAGCAGAGGTAAACAGACATGAATGATGAGCTCCTCCGCTCCCTCTGGAGACCGTTTCCCTCACTGGCCCCTTTTTTTTTCTCTCCGCTTCCGGACAAACAAGTACAAGCCGTCCTTGAGTTAAAAACCGAGAGGGTGTTTTAGTGGACAAGAGCCTAATAAATGTCCCACTTTTGCTTTAGTTCTGCAAAGCAGAAATAAGTAAAAATGTCTTGAGTGTATTTACCCTTAATTTGAGCAGGTAAATAAGATGATTTGAGTATTTTTACTCTTAAGATTAGATAATGTGCACTTATAACAAGAAATACAATTGTGTTTTCTTATTTTAAATCTAAATTGTCTTGTTCAATTGGCAAAATGTCTCTTTTATCTCCTCAATTCAAGAACAAATGCATTTATTTTAAGAAAAAATGACTTATCTAGATTTAGATTTTTTCCAGTGTATATATAATTGTTTTTTTTTCCTATTTTAAATGTATATTGTCTCATTCCATTGGCAAAGTGTCTCAATTAGCACCTCAGTTCAAGAAAAAATGCACTTATTTTAGGAAAAATAATATATTTAGTAATAGCTCGATCACAGACTGAAGTCATCAGTTTGTTGCTCCTCTCATTCTCTCCTGCTTCCTCCACATAGAATAGATGCTCCCCTCCCCCTCCTCCAGCCTCTCCTCCATCTTTCCCCCCCACCCATACTCGTTCTGTCACCCAGGCTTTCATTTCATTTAAAGGGGAGGGGACGACATTTACTTCTTGGCAGAATGCCCGTTTCTGTGATGGCAGCAAGTCTTCATTATATGAAGTTCATCTTTTGTTATTTCTGCCCAGGCTCTGCTTGGCGGCGCGCAGCATCGCTGATCTTTGAGCCTCACTGATTGCGTTCGCATCGCCACAACGCCGCTTTCTTTAACACTCCAGATTTAAACCCAAATCAAGCTTCCGCTGATCAGAACGGCAGGCGTGGACGCCACGGGAAGCAGAAGAGGGATCCTTTGTTTTTCCTTTTTTTTTTTTTCCCACCGTTCATTTAGAGGTCATAATCAGAGACTGCCCTTCTAATTGCAACCTGAATGAACCCAGAAGCACATTATTCCACATGACTGCCAACGCTAGATGGAAATAATTGCCTTCTGCTCTTTGTTTTTTTTTTTTTTTTTTAAACCTTTAGTTCATTCAGGCTCTTTTAAATCTCTGTTTTGCAAAGAATTAGCAAGACCTAATTTGAGCTTGAATAAAAGACGCATGAAAACAGTTTTAGCTGGGTTTACATAAGATGATGAAAACGAAGAGCTTTGCAGGCCGTGTTTGCAGAGAATTGCTGCGTTGGCCGACATGCTAGCACGCCGTCTGCTCGTGCCCGCTTTCTTCATGGATCTGTGCAATCTCTCCAAGCAAGACGCTGGTGCACCTTACTCCGGGTATTTTTCCATTCTCCCTCTCTTCTCCAGATCCACTCCCCTTTTTTCTTCTTTTTGCTGCCACTGCAAACAGTCTCCTCATGATTCTTTCTCTTGCCTTTTGTAAAGTCTCTCTTCGAAGGTTTGTTATCTCAGATGGACGGATAAAAAAATGGCAGCCTGTCACGTAACCTATTTCTGTATCCTTAAGAAAACTTGAATGTGCAAATGAGGGAAGAGGAGACGCAGGGTGGGTGTGGGGTTGACTGAACCAAATACAGATTTCCTTTTGTGGCTGCGGCTGAGTGTTTTGGATACCATCCAACTCTGATAAAAATGACTCTTTGCTTCTTCGGAGCCAAGAAAAACTACTATAGATGGAGCAAAAATCATTGTGGCTTAATAAAAAAACTACACCAGCAGCTGTTTGGGTTCTTATTGGGTAACTCGGATGTTTTGAGTTTCTCTAAAATTGTTCCAGTCATTTAATGAGAATTAGTGCTGCAACTAATAATTATTTTGCAAGTTCGATTATTTTTTTTCCCACTAATCGATTAATAATCGGATAGCCAAGGGTTCCTGGAAGAATTCTTTTTTTTTTATGTAACCAGGTGAAACCAAAACTTTTCCCCTTAAGGAGTTATGCATAGAGCAGATTGACAGACGGAAAAATTGTTTTAATCTTCAATTCAATTCAGTTTATTTCTATAGCGCCAATTCACATCATGTCACATCAAGGCACTTTCCAGTTCACCAGATCATCCAGTCAAATTGAATCAAATTTTTTTTATCTAAGGAAATCAGCTGATTGCATCAACATATTCACTCTTCATCAATAAGTCGATGCAATGGTGTCACCAGTAGGGGTGGGTATTGCCAAAGAAGTCACGATTCGATTCGAATCACGATGCATCACGATACTTGAATTATTGCGATGCATTGCAATATTTTCTCCTCCATGTTTTATTTTTGAATGACTCTGCGCAGTACACCGAGGCCGGAAATGCTTGTGACACAAGGCAGCGTGCGTCAACACATCCGCAGCGACATCTACTGGACTGGAAGTTGTATTACACTTGTTTTTGGCTGATGTTCGCCAACCATTCATGCAATTTTATTTATTCATTTTTTTAAATTAATAATCGATACTTGCCGTCAAGAATCGATGCAGTAGATCACGAAAATTAGAATCACGATGCATCATCATGACGATTATTTTGCACACCCCTAGTCACCAGCCAGCGTGCCTGAAAAACAGGCCAAGCTCCAACATCTAGAAACAAAGGTGTTGATGGCAGCAGCACAGCTGATATTTCTCTCCAGGATGGAGTCACAGCCAAACAGGAACAGATGAAGCTACTATGAGAAAAAGCAGAGAGAGCAGAACGTTAGAGATTGAACTAACAGATTCTGCAGAGTGGGAGAATAGAGATAGAATGAACCAGAATGATGAAAAAGGGGTCCCTATGTCCTCCAGCAGTCTAAGCCTATAGCAGCAGAACTATAGAGATTTTACAACTAATCACTGTTTGAAACTGATATAAAACACCTTAATTAGAGCCTTTTAAATGAAGGCTCCAATCTTCCTTCAAGGTGTTACAGTTTCTACCTTCATTATTATTTCTTTGTTTAAACAGAACAGCGTTATTACCTTGGATCGTTTCCTGTTTTAGAAGATATATGTAAGCAGAATTGCATGTGTGGACCCAGCCCTATTGCTGCCGAGGGATAGGAGATAAGTATGCTGAGGATGGATTTTTGTCCTGAGCTACCTTTTTTATGGCGTGAATATCCTTTCCTGAAGCAACAAATCTTCCAGGATATCCTCACGTGTTTGCACATTTTTCTGATCTGATTGGATTGCTTTGACCTCTCTGCCTCTAATAGTCATTTTTAGTTGAATGGAAACTACTGAATTGGTCCTGCAGTCTTGATGGAAGCTTATGGAGAAGTGGAAATGTAATGTGGCTCGATTTATAATTCCTGCAAAGATCAGCCGACTGTATCAGAGAATGATGTTTATTGCTTTCTCCTTATCTTGGTAATATCGGTTGTTCTTTATACTTTAAACCCATCTTTATGCTTTCATCCCTTTATGGTTTATTTTAGTTTTGATTTTCTTGTATTTGCAGTCAGAATTAAATGATTGACAATAACATGGTCTGTTCAACCCCTAACCCCCCCAATGACACTGTATTTGCAGTTTACACTTGGACACTTTAAAATGTTGCACTGCTAAATTTATCTTTAATATACATTTTATTCTCTACTTCTTGTTTTTATATTGTAGCTAGTTTTTATAAATTATTTTTTTATATATTCGGATGTAACTGAGGCCGTGACGCTCAATTTCGTTTACCTCATCTAACACGTGATGTGAATGACAATAAAGTCTCTTGAATCTTGAATCTTGAATCTTGAATGATTGCTTTGGAATCTACTTTCATCGCATTAACATCAGGTTTAACCTCTTAGCCCTAATGTTTTGCTGTTTAGGATTTGATTTTTATTTTTTCCCCCATTTTTTTTCTCCCTTCTCCTCTTTGACCTTTTTGGTGGTGATATTTACATATTTTGTCCCACTTGGGTCCCTGCATCTGGCCTAGTGGTCCCTGTGTTTGCATACTGGATCAATAGTCCCTCTACTTTCCTCCACTAGCATTAATAAGATCATTGATTAGCTGCCTCCTAGTGATTGATTACCCTTTTACACCACTGACATAGTCTATTATTAGTTAACTCCAATCCGCATCTTATAGGATGCCTTTGTGCTTGTTGGCGATTACAAGCAAACAAAGAAAATGTTTTATACCCAAAACATGTAGTAAAAGAGAAAGCCAGTCTTAAGCAGGGTAGTGCTTATGCAGTTGGTGAAAAGGTTGGGAAAATGCGCTGTTTTAGGTTTTTATTCCATGTAGCTGGAGGAGGAGCGGCCCTAGCAGAGCGTAAGGAGTGATGGATGGGAAGCCGTCTAGGTTTCATTCCAGCAAACAAGCAGCGTTCCTCTTGGTCTTCTCTCCACAGGAACAGCCAGTAAACCACAGACTTAGACGGATAGGCCCCCCCCTGCTGGGTGTGAGAGGGCAGCAAGGAAACGGGAAGAAATTAGAGTAAAAAAAATTAAATAAATACTGCTCTCCTCATCATGGTCCACCATGGTTGTTGTTTTTCTTGCTGCTTCTGCGTAGCAAGATGCAAAATAGTGACATTTGTGGGGTATTAATGGTGTACAGGATAAATCTGGCCTGGATTTTTAGGACCACAGAGCTAAGTGGCCTGGGTCGCATTGGAAAAAATCGAATCTGAGTTGTTCAGACTGTCATAAAAAGATCAGATACAGGTCACATGGACAAAACCCATCTCCTTGAGGGGCAGTGGGCTGCTATTGTTTAGGCTTAAGGGTCTTGCTCAGGAATCCAGAGTGGAGGCTATGGGGATTGAACTCGTACTTGCAGCCTTCTCAGAGCACAAGCGCACTGCTCTAACCTCCTGGGCCAACACTCCCTCACATACTACAGTTCTCCCTAATTTTTATCTTTTTATTAGTAAACATTAATTTTTATCCTAGTTATCAAATTTCAGCTATGGGAATCTCAAAGGGCTTTAGCGCAGTGTCTCAATTCACAAGAACGTGAGTACGGACTCGTGTCGTCAATTGGAACAGAAACGTACTGATGACATCACCACACGCTCAGCTCGTCTGGAGCAGCATTTCACCTCTTGTTATTAATAGTCTCTAGATAATAATCAATTATTACTTTTTTCATTTAGTGGAAGAATAATGATGAACACAATCAGATAAACAAAAATCAAATGAACATTTTGCCAAATAAAACCAAAAATCGGCATCATAGGCAACGGTACCTCACACACGGCTACCCCGAGGGAGAGGGCTGCTGCAGACGGGCTAATGTCAGCCCTGGCTGCCGTTACCCTCGGAGCTCCGTGGGTTGCTGCGGTCCTCTCAATTTCAGAAAGTTTATTTTTTAATTGCGCATTAAATCGGCTCTGATGCATGCTGGGTAAAGAGGGAAGGGCCAGAACAACATCTGGGGACTTTGTCCATTCTCTGTCTTCTTGTTCTTGTGAATTGGAACAGTACTAGGGCTGAGGCTGATGATGTTTCACAAGCACATGATAGAGTTAGGGTTAGGGTTAACCCTAACCCTTAGGCTTGCAATCATAGCTGGAACTAGATTAATCTTCATAAGACTCAGGCTGTGTCCGAATGTCCGCCCTAATCGCTACATTCACGCCATTTATAATGAGTGTCCGAACATCTATTGGATGAAAACGTATTGCACTAGGATCATATTTCCCGTATTTCCCACAATGCAGCTTGAAAAGAAGTGATCATCCATGGTCACTAGATGAGCAGATATATCCCAGAATGCTTTGTGAGAGCTCTCCTCACGAAGCATCATGGGATTTGTTGTAGCGGCCTGCTGTCTGAGACAAATAACAAAGATGGCGCATGCAGCATACGGGGAGGCAGAGTCACATGACCGACACGGAGCGAAAACTAGTGGTCATATTTCCGAACGGTCAGTTAACTAAGTTCACTATAAAGTCCACTATATAGTCCCCGCTCTATATAGTGATTGAGGGATTTATGGGTTAGGGCAAACACAGCTTGACACTTCAAATCTCCTTTTTTTGAATTCACCACTTTTACATGTTCTCTTCCTTGTTAATTATAGACGGCTCTTATGATTAGTCTCAATCTTCCTTTCCCTTCTGTTTTTCCTTTAGACATATCCCTACTGAGCAGCTGTGGTACCCAGTATGCTAGGTCTCATTGGGGAGCCTCTGTACCTGTTGATGGACCTTCCAGTGGCAAGAGCTGGGACAAAGTGATAATTGACGGAAGTGATAAAGAAGCTTGGCCCTCCATTAATCGTGATATAGACTCTGGACAGCCAGCGATTCCAGAATGTTCCTTGGGCTCAGCTAGCTCTAAACTGGACACCAGCGCTGTCACTTCGAGTAGGAGTGGTCTTCTGAGTATGGCCGCAGGTGCTACTGGCCAGCAGGCCTACTATAACTCTCTAAAACCAAACAGTAACATGACGGGACCTGTGTCAGCCAGCACATTAGCGGCTAGTAGAGGCTGGGGCTCAGATGTCAAACAAGAGGCAATGAATGGTGGAAGAGTAGCAGCCCCCAGTAACTGGGGATCCTCTAATTATAACTTGAACCTCAACCCCAATGCCAACCCATCAGCTTGGCCTGTTCTGGGACATGAAGGTGGGGCCGGAGGTGTTAATGGCCCCAGCTCTTCCTCCCTACCAATGGGCATGAATGGGAATGCAGACAATGGTGGGGGGGGTTGGGGCAGCATGATAAGTGCTAATGACAATGATCAGCAGCACCTTTCAACCAACAAAAATCTATCTCTCAACATGGAGCCTGCTAACCTTAACACTGATGGACCAAACTACACTAAACAACAACCAGCTCAGGAGCCAATGAGCCCCATCCACGGTCTGACTGGCTGGGGTGGTCATTCACCCACTGAATCTTCCCAGCTCAGTGGGGACACGACAGGCAGCTCCGTGTGGGGTGGAGAAGAAAACAAGGTGACCGAGTCGCCCAAAGACTCAGGCTGGGACTCGTCTCCTGGAGGCCTTTCTGCCTGGGGCCGTCAAGGCAGCGGTGGTGGGAGTAGTGGCAGTGGAGGCTGGGGAGACTGGGGAAAATCCCCCGGGGCTGGTGAGGTATCCAAAGGCTGGGACTCAGGGGATGCTGGTACTCCTGTTCTAGGCCAAGAGCAGCCAATGAGCTCTTGGGGCAAACAACCAGGAACAGCTCCAGCCAGCGAGGATAGCGGTGGTAGCAGTGAAGGGCGATCCCGCCGCAGAGACAGATCCTCCAGTATGGATTTTGGCCCTCTGCTTCCCCGGCAGGACCTAGACCCCCGAGTGCTGAGTAACTCTGGTTGGGGCCAAACCCCCGTCAGACAGCACACTGTATGGGAGATGGAAGAAGCCAATTCTGATGACGGAAAGAGCAATAGCAGCTCAGACACCATGGGATCCTCCAGCTCCAATGGTGGACCATCATCAACCAACGGGGGTGCTATCAACCCAAATGTTGGGACCAGCCAGAGGCCTGGATCTGGAGGAAAAAGAGACAATGAAGGTTCCTCCTCCTCTGGTTGGGGGGCTCCTCCACCGCAGCCAATCCAAACCGGATCAGGTTGGGGGGAACCTCAACCTTCTGTAGCCAAAGCCCCAAACGGCTCAGCCTGTGGCTGGGGAGACCCTCCACCCGCCGGTGGTTCAAGAAATGAGGTCACATCATCCTGGGGTTCGGATAAGTCCTCTAACTGGGACGATGGTATGATGAAGAACAAGTCAAGCAACTGGGGAGAAGGCCCCAAAACCCCCCATGGCTGGGGCAACAATAATGGGGGATCCAATGGGGACTGGGGAGCGCCAGACATCAAGAAAAATGGTTCCTCCTGCAACATGTGGGACGGAGAAGAAGGAAATAGGGAAACCAGCGGATGGAATGAAAGCCCAAGAGGAGAAAACAGAGGAGGCGGGAACTGGGGGAAATCCACTCCTCCTGTGAGCAGCGGTAACTGGGGAGAGAGCCAACGTTCCAGTGGCCCAGTGCAGGGAAGCTGGAGCTCCTCCAAGCCCCAGGAAAGCAGCAGCAGTGGCAGCAGTACTGGCAGTGGAGGATGTATCAGCATTGGTTCCTGGGGTGGTCCTGGCTCTGTGAAACAAACCAATTCTGGCTGGGGAAACGCTGGCAAACCGGAGCCGGGCATGGAGCCCACCGGTTGGGAAGAGCCCTCTCCTCCCTCCGTCCGCCGGAAGATGGAGATCGACGACGGAACGTCAACCTGGGGCGATCCCAACACCTATAGCAAGACAGTCAACATGTGGGATCGCAACAATCCCAACAATAACCCCAACCACAGCGGCCCACCGCCCAGCAAGAACGGTGCAATAACTATGATCAATAATAACAACAATCATTCTCACCACATGCACCACCATTCCCTCAACGGCCAACCCCCAAGTCGCATGCTGCACCAAGGAAACAACAATGGGTCACCAAATGGCGCTGCCTCGCATCCAGCTGGGGGGCCGCAGGGTAGACCACCACTCGCCAATCCAGGTAAGCAAAACCCCTGACAGTTCAAAACCGCCATTTAGACGATCCTAGAAACTGATAAACTTAAGAAAAACCCATCAACTTTTATTTTCATGAGATTGATATGGGTATTCACCATTTGATTGTTTCTTAACATGTGATTATCCCAAATTTAAATGTCATCTTTGAGGCAAAATTTTCGATGTGTGGATGAGGCAGATATCTGACATCAGATATCTATAATTAGAAAGGTGATTTCTTAGTTAGGTAACCATTTCCAATAAATGTGTGCAATGAAAAGACAAAGTAGACAGAGATTTGATTTCAAATGCTTTCATACCCCTGTTAGTTTAGTACTGCAGGGTGTTGGTTTTATTTACAATAAGTAAAGTATTGCAAACAATAAAGCCTCTTTTCCACTGAAAATACCAGGTTAGTGCATGTTTTTTAAATATGGATCGACCCGCTCACAATCGGCATTCGGCTCCCCCTACCACTGGCTAAATACGCTGGTCTAACCCCTCGCTGGCAGCTGCGTATCTGGTGACATCATCACAGTGGGTTAGCATTGATTATGTAACCAGTGCGACAGAAATTCGGAAAGTAAACAATGGAGAGCAGCATGGAAAGAAGCCAGGGCGTAGTCCGTGTTCTTTATTGTTTCTCTCTAATATCTGTCTGAATCCCTTCCACCAAAGCTGCTCCATGTTTATCCAATTTAAACAGAGTTGTTTCTGCTTGTTAGATCAGAAGCGACTGGCACAACGTGTTGACGTCCGTATGTTGCGCCCGATAGTATCACGTAATTAGTGGGTCAGCCTGGCTGTGGTGTTCCCACAACATGCCGATCAGGGCCCAGGAGATTTCAATGCGGGTCGTTTGCCGAGTCGTTAGACCCGGTGTTGTCGGAAAATTTTGATTTCTCATCTTTCGTGTACTGATTTCATTGTTTACTCACTATAAAAGTTTTCCATCAGTCACCTGCAAGGCCACACATTGCCTGAGTGATGGGTGTTTGTAGACATAATAATTTTCCCCACTACACCTGGGTAGACACACGTCAGTAAGCTGTTCCCACTGCCACTAAAAGCTGATTGTTCCCAGGTTTAAACTGCTTTTTCAACCAGTGGGAAAAGGGTAAAAGTGAATTATTTACTTTAGTATCAAAATGTAATGATGCAACATGTCTGATCACTGTTTTTTTTGTTTGTATTTTTACTTTTCTTCTACTTTTCTCATTTAATTTTTTTCTCTCCCAGGTTGGGGAGAGCTCCCCAGTGTCCAGCCCAAGTCGGAGCAAGCATGGGGAGAGCCAGCAGCTCCGACTTCAGCTGTTGACAATGGTACATCTGCTTGGGGTAAACCCCCAGGTGGGCTTGGAGGATGGGGAGACGGTGGCCATGAGCCATCTGGCCCGTATGTCCGGTCGAATGGACCCACAGGTCCTGCACCTTGCAAGTCAGGTAACCTATATGCACCAAACTTTTGTTTCCGGCTTTAGTTATATATTCCAACATGGATGCATATGTTACCTGGGCAATAAGTGGAAATGCAGCCGCCAAGATGACACGGTGTCTGTCTGCATGTGCTTTATTTACCTCAGGGAGTTTACATTTCAGTCAGAAGGCGTCTGTTGTTGTTCCTAGAGTGGAATGCTTGCTAAGATTAAAGCAATTCCACGCACCAGTAGGTTGTGGTTGTTTTTACTGTGGGTTTGAACTGTTTGAAATGATTGGAAAGGGGGTTTCTGGGAATGTTGGAAAGAGCAACAGTGCCACCTAGTGATCAGGTCAAGAACTGCCCACTGTTCCTCCTGCTGATAGAATTTGTTTCTTTAATATTAGAACTGTTAAAAAATAGGGAAAAAAAAACATGTCCTTTGTTACTATAACTTCTTTATATGTGCTATAAATTATTAGGCCCCAAACCTATGCAAGATGGCTGGGGAAATGGAGAGGAAATGAGCATGTCTACCAGCCAGTGGGACACTGAAGATGGGGACGTATGGAACAGTCCAGCGTCACAGGACAGCAGCTCCTCCTGTAACTCCTGGGGCAACGGACTCAAAAAGTGTCCAA
The DNA here is from genome assembly GCF_000732505.1 of Cyprinodon variegatus. Classification (NCBI taxonomy): domain Eukaryota; kingdom Metazoa; phylum Chordata; class Actinopteri; order Cyprinodontiformes; family Cyprinodontidae; genus Cyprinodon; species Cyprinodon variegatus. The sequence goes on along the minus strand of NW_015151249.1, from coordinate 232,534 downwards.
GCAAGGTCAGAGAACAACCTCAAAAACATGCCTTTGTTTACTCTGTATGTCTTAACGATGGTGGAAACGGATTGACGGCTATTTCTCTGCTGTTTCACAGGGGAAAATCGGCAGCAAGCAAGATGAGACTTGGATCATGAACCGCCTCATTAAACAGCTGACTGACATGGGCTTTCCGGTAGGAATATAGAGTTAAAGACAAACAAACACGAACAAATTCACAGAGAATGATGGAAAAAGACAAGATTGGGCTAATCAGATGAAAAAAATACTCTAAGATTTATCTTATTTATTGATTTTTAGTTATGCTCTGAATAAATAGGAAGGGGGAAAGACAGATTTGTGTTTATTTCAGCATCCAATTAAATTTAGTTTATTTCTATAGCGCCAATTCACAACACCTCAACGCACTTTACAGTTCACCAGATCATTGATTGAAAGTTTTTTATCTAAGGAAAACCAGTTGATTGCATCGAATCATTGACTCGAAGGCAATCCCTCACACTAAACAACCATCTACCGAAGCCGACTGTGGTTGAAAGAGACAGAAGCATAGATACAAAAAGCAACTGTAAAAGGCGGCCCCGTCCAGGAAACACACAGCCGGGCAGACGAGCTCCGAGCCAGCTCCCATGTCAGAGGATGAAGAGAGCACATCCAGTTAGTCACAGTCAGAGAAACA
>NW_015151249.1:227168-228882 GCF_000732505.1 Cyprinodon variegatus | reverse complement strand
TTAATATATACACACACAGATGTAGTGTATTTACTTCTGTTTTATTAACCCAAAATTTAGCGAACATTAATTGTATTTTTAGACAGGTTTTAAGCAGTTTTAGCTGTTTTTATTTCCTTTATATTTGTATTTTTCACTGTAAAATTCTTACTGTTGTGTTTTTAGGTAAAAGATTCTAAAATCTGTCCAAAGACAACAGAAGGAAAATAGCCTTTTTGCTAATTCTGGTGCATTTGCAGGAATGCTTGTTGATGTACACTGTCCCTGTCAAATAAACAACTAAATCTAATCTGCCACTAGATGGAGCTGTTTTGTAAAGCTCTGCTTCCTCCTGCTCCTTACAGGTCCAAGCACAACTCTTGCAGTTTGCAGCAAAAAACATTGGTCTTAACCCTGCACTTTTAACCTCACCAATAAACCCTCAACAAATGACCCTGTTGTATCAACTACAGCAACTGCAAATGGTAAGGCTTCCATTTTTCCAAAACTTTTTCATTGTATTAGACTACAAGCAAAAAAAATAATGCTATGATATGATATTAGCTCTTAGTTTAAAGAGCAAGGAGCAAAAATTGATCTAAATATACTATTTAACAGGGAAGAAAAGTATTTGCCATCAAACTTCTGGCCAGAGAAAAAACCCGTAATATGTTGCCAACATTTGTAAGAAGAATGTTTTCAAGATGACTTGGATAATAGCGCGTTGTGACAAACACCAGATACAGCACTGGGACTTGATCAGATTTTATCACTTTTATATTGCTTAAAAAATGATATATTTTCATGGGGTGCTACAACAGGTGCTCAATTTCCCACATACTAACATGTTTTTTCTCTCCTCCATCAGGCGTACCAGCGTTTACAAATCCAGCAGCAGATGATGCAGGCGCAGCGCAATGTTTCCGGCCCCATTAGGCAACAGGAGCAGCAAGTGAGTCAACAGGTTGATGCTTACAGGAATGAAATATTTCCTTACCTGCTGGCTGTTGTGTGACTATAATCAGGGCCGTGACACAACTTTAGCTGAACATTTCTCATGTTGCTGTAATAACAAAAGTAAGAGATTCTTTTTCCAAGTGGAAGCTGTTCACACCTGGAGACGAAGGTTTTTCTGGGCCACTCAGTAAAACCTCTCAGCATTTTTTAGTTCAGCTTTCAGGTGATGAGATGCTAAAATTCAGAAACTCTCACCGCCACGATTTGCACTTCCTGCAACAAACCCTAATGCTCCTCCTTCCATCTCAGAATTGCTCATCCTGCTGGATATTTCTTATCAAACGTGCTTCCTCCTCTCTCGCTCCAGGTCGCACGTACAATCACCAACATGCAGCAGCAGATCCAGCAGCACCAGCGCCAGCTGTACCAGGCGCTGCTGATCAAGCAGCAGCAGGTCCCCTCCCATTCCTCCTCGTCCTCCGCTGGTCTGCACCCCCATGGTGGCCCCCCCGGAGTTCCTGGCTCCGGGAAATCAACCCTGGACCATTTTGGAGGCCCCCACCAAACTCCGGGCCTCGCTGACACACTGCACACCAAAGAGCCTCCGTCTTCGCCCAATGCCTACAGCACCTACCCTCTTTGTGAGTAATGAGGCCATGCATTACTAAAGTCTGTTTTTAGTAATAGACAACTAAATTCTGACCCAAAGGGAAACTCATTAATTCAATTCAGTTTATTTCGATAGCTCCAATTCACATCTTGTCATCTCAGGTCACTT